>NW_009627069.1:24325-30607 GCF_000690535.1 Cariama cristata
TTCCCTCCACCCACTCCTCAGCCCTGAATCATTTGAATAGAGAATTGCTAAAACAAAAATATTATAAAACAGTGACCTTGAACTTATGGCTATTTTAACTGATGGAGAATAAATACAAAGAAACTATGAAGTTGCCTTTAACCTTCATGGCATTACAAAGCTTGTTATAACAACAAGCTGTAAAACACACCAAAAAGGTGAGCGTTTCACTCCATTTTGATTTGACCATTTTGCTTTCAAAAGGAATTTATAAAAACACCCAGGAACAATGAACATTTGAACTCAAAATGATCCAAGTTTATTTTTACTCCAAAAGAAGTCGTCTCAATAGAGATATTGATTTTCTAGCATTCATCCAATATTGCACGGAAAATGGACCTGACCTTGCAATCCCTGGCGGAGACAAGGAAGCAGTCATTACAGTCATGGGTCCCCATTGATTTTAGTGGGATTACTTGCATAAGTAAGGGTTTTCAGGATATGACCCGGTGTCCCGTTAGCAGTAAGACCAAGCATACGTGGACATTGGTTCCACTCAGTTCAGAAGGGCGCAGTTTACCTTCCTGTTATGTATTCATCCCATGGTTTTATTCCTCTGTGTGTATTCTACATATTTTTTGTTTTCTAGCCAATAGAGCCTCATCATTATGTGAAGAGTACCTACCAGTCCTCCTTCTATCTCGAGTAGTTTTTTTACTGTATCTTCAAATGTCATTCTAAGCTCAGAGTTGATGCCTGCTCTTACAGCTCTTTCTTCCTTTCGTTCTGTTTTCTATGATGAAAAAAAATACTTTGGGCTAGGTCCTATCTCTCACTGTATTTTTTAATTAATTAATACAATTTGCAGGTCTCTAGGGCTAAGTAAGAAGGAGACGTTACCATACTTTTCAAAGTAAACACAGAGTAGTAGACAGAAAGCTAAAGCCTATAAGCCCTTTCCCAAACAGAGTGAATTTCTCCTTAACCCTGGGGAGGCTTCTTGTGCCCCATGGCTCCTATAGGAATGCTACTCCAGAACCTCACTGCTCGGATGGATAGAAACCTCCTCATTCTCACGCAAAATATATTCACAGCCATTTTATACACGTTTATTCTTGTGACAACCTTCTCCTTTATCTCAAATAGTTCTTTTCCTTCTTCAGTATTTACTCACTGATGTGGCTTTGATAAGAAGCCACATCTCCTCTCTGCCTTCATCTTGTTTCATTGAATGTGAGGAAGGTGGAGGAGAGGTGTGCAAGACACAGGGTGACTACATGTTTGTACAGTGCCTGGCACAATTGCCTGGTCGTGGTTCAGGGCTCCATAGGCTGACTTTGTTTCAGCAGTGAATAATAATGACCCTCCAGAGTATGTTGCCTGCTTTATTCCAGATGGACACCATTAATTCATTCAGTTTTCATTGAGTTGCAAAGCTTTAGTACAAGAATACTAGCAATTGATTATTTTTGTCAGTGATATTTTCAAAGAAATGAAGAAATGAACTATACAGTATCTTTCAGTTTGCAATGATCATGCCGATGTTCCATTTGCAATGGAAATGAGCATATAACATATTCATGTGTACAGATAAGGCAAATGACAAACATTAACAACCCTTGTTCTATTCATTTATAATATTCAGTTAAAAAAAAAAAAAATCCATAGGTTTTAGTTTTGTTTCACTAGCACAATGCAAAACAAAAAAAAATGAATTAATGGATAAAATACGCTTAATTACTTCCTAAGTAAGTTTCCTGAAAATGACTATAATCTAAAACACAAATTCTTTGTAAATCTGTCTATCTACTAAAAATATGTAATTCCATCCCAATTTTGTTTTATTTGTCATATTGCTTTACATGTGTATCAAAGATAAAATTGCTTATGAAATCAAATAAACTAGAGAGCGTGTGCGAACAGTTATATTCTTGTGGCCAAGCAGTCTTTGATGTGCAACTCTCAGCCTGTTTAAGCGGACTGCAGTGTTTGCCTTATCAGTGTCAGTCAGTTTCTGCACAATTTAATCTGCCACTAAAAAGAAGTTTTTTGCTCTTATGGATATAAAACAGTATGCCAAGGATAAATCAGTGCAGCTTGCCTTCCTTAAAATTTTAGACACAACCTGAAACTGCAGCTCTTTTCTTCTCTCATCTCAATGGGATGTTAACCTAACAATCACAATTTTAAGATGGGGAAATTGTTTTGAGCAGAAATAAATTGTCCTGCCAGTATTGTTTCACGGGGTAACATTAAGGCATATTGGGCCTGGGGTTCACAGCTTATGATATCTGGTTTTGCAGGACTGGAGTGAAAGTAAGAACATGTAGAGAAAGAAGAATAGGAATTAAATATAAGTTCTAGATGGGCCAAGTGAGTTGAAGTGGTTCAGCAATAGACATCCCAGAAACCTGCGAAGAGGCTTATTCTCCAACTACCTTCCCTGGCATGTCGCCGTCTCCTGCCAGAGCCCCCGAGGAATTATTCTCTGTGAGTGTGAAGATTCCCTTTTTTCCTCTTTTGTTGAGGTATCTAAAGATATCGGACTTTAACTTACAGCTTATGTTTGCTGAACAAAAAAGGAAAAAATATCTGTGTTTTTCTCCGCAGCTGCCAGGAAAGAGAAGTCCATTATTTGCAGCAGATAGGGGAGCAGGAGAGGAGGGGTCTTTTGTCTGCTGCTGCTTCCCCGGGGCCTGGAGCGGAGGCTGCTGCTGGCTGGGAAGGGAAGGATGGAGCAGCCACCGCTGCTCACCGTGCTGTGGTTTCCTGGGAAGGCTCACGGGCTAGGCACAGTCCGTGTGTGAGGTTCGTACCTTTGCACGCTGCGAAACAGATCTCTAAACTTTGGACACTGTGAAAGGCACACACAGTAAAGAGAAAACGAGCTGCCTCTCAGAAATGTGAAGCTGAGGTTGACCTACCCACAGCCCTCCTGTCCTGCACTGGCAGAGCACCGGGGCACCCGCTGGCACCTGCGGGATCTCTGCAAATGCGGCCGCTGTACAGCAATGCCGCAGGTCTGAAATCCTTATGATCAGACGCTCCCTGTTGTGACCATGAACAAGTTAATCACATCACCCATCTTGAAGGTTCACACTACCACGATATAATTTATGTGGGCCCTCAAAGATAGATGGAGACATCACATATTGATCACAAGGAATTGCTGCCAGTCAGTCTTTCTATTGGTTTCCATCCTTGTGAAGTGTTTTAAAAAATATTGTATGATTCAAAATTATACCTGTAAAACCTACAAGCAGAAAATTGCTGTGTGCATTTATGTTTAATAACAACCTTGTGCATGTTTATAGTACTAGTTTAGTAGAATGTGTTATACTAGTTTATTTCCCAGTCTGTTTTAAATTATATTATTCATTAGTGGTTGTGAAGTGGTATGACATATTTTTTATGTTGCTTGTTTGTATCAAAGGTTCTTAATACCTTTTCATAATGAAAGGGGATAAATGCTCACATGGAATATGTGAAATTGTGCTTGTAAGAGCACAGAGCGTTGTCTTAGGGTATTAAATTAGCATTTGGTACTTCTCTGCTTTGTATGTATTTCTAGCAAATGTTTCAGCTGCAAATCGCTATAATACACCTGTATTCTGGTTCGTCAATTCATATAGCATTTAAATCCTGCCAATACTGTGTCTTATAAATATAAATATGCAATTTAATTTAATTCAAGCATGCAACACATAATTTTTCTTCTAATTAAAATATGATATTGCAATATGGTAGCTGCCTAGGGCAAACAGGACACATCACATTGCCAAACCAAAGGGAATACAGACACAGCTCCAAAGCCTGGCAGGAGGAAGGGAGCCAACGAACCCTCTGAGTCCTCAGCGCAGGGCATCGGTGGTGCCCTGCCTGGAGGCTGTGGTGTCTCTGGTACCTGCAGCTCCAACCTGGATTTGCTGGCCCCGCTGCTGAGGACAGTGGGGAGCACGGGCCTGGCGGCTGCGGGCACATGCACCCTGTGGTTCTGCATTGCCCCGTTGTTCTTCCATTCCTCTGGAAGAAAGCAGAAGAAGCACAGCCACGGCCAGTGCTGCCTGGTCGCGTGCTGAAGTTGGCTGATGGGCAGCAGAACTCAAATAGTTCTGGGAAGGAAGAACTGTCTGACAGCAGCAACTCCAGGGATTCCTATCACCCTCTCTCAGAATCGAACAAAACAACACAAATAGACCTTCTGCATAATGACTCAAAAAACTGTTAATGGCCATCTTTAGTAACGTAGCAACAGCCAAACCCTTGAAAAGAGGAAGTTTTCATTGAGAAAGCATTTCATTTTAAACATTGAAATTTGGTATAATGTCGAGTATGAAGTAAGTTTTGAAAGGAAGCTGATGATTAAGAAGAAATGCAGTGGGCATTTAATAAATGGAGGAACCGCAAGATAATTAACTGGCATGCATAAAGATTCATGCTTTATACCAAAATTTTAATTTTGCACATAAATGTGCCTGATGTAGGCAGCATTTAATCACCTAGCTGACAGGAGTAACTACTTTCATTTAACCTTGACTGAAGATCATGAATTCTAACAGGTTTAATTGGATACATCATTTAACAGAATGAACAGAGCAAATTTTTCTCAATTCATAGGTTCTGATTGACATGCACCAGCAATAAGGCGTTGCACAATTAAAGCTGATCTGTATTCCTGGCCTGGGCAGCAATTGCCATAGTGATGTGACACTGTTTGATCACTGTGGCACTGAAACTATACTGAATTTCCCCTTGTTTTGAAAAGGGCAATGCTTTAAAAAGAGAGAGAGAGAGAGAAAGAGATTTTGGCACTTTAAATTTTTTTTTTTTTTACATTAATCACATTTATATGCACAAACTGTAAGGGAAGGAACTTGTCTTGTTATCAGTAACTCAGGGGAAAGAAGGAAAAATGGTGTCTTTTATCCATTTAGCACATTATTTACAGAAAGTCAAAAATGTGGATAGTCAAATGAATTGTAACACATTAAGGGCCTGATTGTTCTGGGCTGCCATTTGCATAGGGAGTAGTGCTGTGCAGCTTGCTCTTCACCTGCAGTTTGGCCTCTCTGTCCTTGCCCAAATCCGTTCCACACCACAGATAACTTGCCAGCTGAGTAGGGGTACTGAAAAGGGGTGCTCGTATTGCAAATGGGGTAGAAAAAGATGAGAGGGAAGAAGTGGTACCCAACAGTGAGCTATGTACCTTTCCTGGCACGTAATGTTTCATATGATAAAACTTTGAAAAAATTTGTGGAGGAGCTGGCAACTTCCAGTTCCCCATGTGGCTCCTGTCCATCCACATGCCACCATTTTCACTGTCTCTGGCACCTTTCACAAGTCCCAGGTTTGACTTGCATGAACTGGAATTGTTCTTCCATTGTTTAACCACATCTCTCTCTCTCTCTCTCTCTCTCTCTCATGTCTCTGTTGTCCACTTATATTTTTGCTTCAGATGATACCTCCTTTTTATTTTAGTCTTTTACAAGAAGATTTGCAGAACATTGAATGGTCTGAGGGCAGAATGTGTTTCAGCCTGGCTCAGTAGAGCCAAAACTACAGTTAAAAAAATCATTCCTAGTTCCTGAACAACCTGCTGAAAACAGCTTCAAGCAAGTTCTGCTCCCCACCATGAGAGCTGCAGCATCCATGCTCAGCACAGCAGGTAGCTTTTCCGCGTTTTTCTCTCCCCACCCCCTAGGGTTCAGTGCCTAACTGCTGGTCCTTGATCTCACTTGCAGACCTATTGCTACCCATTTGTCAGTCGTCATTTGGGTATAGGTGAGGTATATACATACCAAGCAACAAGCTTTGTAGGAGTGCACTGCAGTGGGAGACAGCATTCTCAGGGCAAGCTGGAATCCTGGCTGGCTCAAGGACTTATACTTTAAAGTCAGGACGACTAGGTATATTTAAAAAACTTCTTTTGGTCATTTGAGAGGCCTCTCAAATTCAATTATTTATAATACCTTTCTCTGTCTGAGGTATTACCAACATGATTCATTGGATAAAGCAAAGATATTTCCAGTATAATTTATCACTCAGTAACGTTTTTAAGTTTCAGGTAAATGGTTGGCCCACATCTCTGCAGCCACATGACATGCCTTGGGACCATAGTGGGTGCTTGTTTTTGTGCATGGCAAATTTCCAGTCAATGCCTGGGATCCTCCCTGTGCAGGAAGGAGAGCCTGGATTCGGTCGGTGTGCCTCACTCGGCCTTGCTGACAGGACACGTTTCCAACACAGGGGCTGCTTGCTCTCACCTTGCACAGAGGCACACGAAGGCAAGAGGTAATGTGCCCC
>NW_009627069.1:30628-36818 GCF_000690535.1 Cariama cristata
CTGTAGGCTGGGTGGGTACTGCAAAACTACTGGGCCCTTCTTTAAAGAGTATCTTTGGGCACCATTTAGAAACGTTTGTTCTGTAATTTACTCTGTTTTTCCAAACCTTCCCAATAAAATATCTGCCTGTCCCATCACCCAGTTCCTTTTTATGACCCTTAATACACACAGGCACTGCCTCATGCTGCCCCTGAGGCAGGAAGCAATAGGGCACTTCGAGGCACTCATTCAGCATTACTCTAGGGGGGTTCCCAGCGCCGTCCCTCTGTCGTCCCCAAGGTGCAGAGAGCTCGCCAGCAGCACAGCCAGGATAAAACACGGCCCTCTCCCGAGAGCCATGCTCAGCTCTGCCTTTCCCTGGAGAACACGGCTGAGTTCAGGTGAGCTGCATGGACGCCTATTTGCTGAGCCAAGTTTGCTGCTGGAGGGAATTGGGCCTATTTCACCTGTGTTTCGCTGGCTGCCCCAACAGCCCCGGGCTCCAGCCCCTTGCTCTGTCCACATGCACCCAACGACGCCTCTTTGAGTGCCTCACTGCGTTGGGGTCTTACAGCAGCTCTCTGAACTTTCATATGTCAGCTGCCCAGCCAGTTCATCTTCTGCACTGAGAGTCTTTTGGGTGCTTTGCCTGTGACTCTCCTGAGCTGCGTGGCGTTCTTGCCTTGTCCTCGTGCTCAGTCATCCATGCTGAATTACCTTCCACTCCTCCCTCTGGGGATAACTAAGGCTTTGACCCAGTGGGACTGTTTGTGTGCTTAAATGCTTTGATGGACCAGACTCTGAGCTGCTTGCTCCCAGACCTAAGGCAGCCAGGGATTTCAGACTGCATTTGCAGAAATGGTTTGTGCACTGGGAAGCATAGTCTAACTGAAAGTCAGCAAAGGACACTGACTTCCGCATTTTCAAGTATTTTATCTATCATCTTTAAACCTTTCTGTTCTCTTTAGTTTCCAAACAGCCATCTTTTCAAGTTTTTGATCTCCTATAGAGGATAGACAGCTGTAATAAGAAATATATTATATTTCACTTAATTTCAGAATCCTCTGGGAGAAGGTGACATTCCTTTTTTACTGATATAAGATCAAGTTTGTAATTTCATTTTGAAGGCTGCTCTGAACAAGTGGGGGAAATGAGAAGACCAGCCACATATTTCCCCAGGTTTTCCTGAATCCACCTTTGGAACGTGACCTAGACAAAATTCTGAGCGCGACTAATGTTTACACCTTTTTTGCACTATGTAATTTAACTTTCAGAAATATAAAATGGGACAGCAGAAATATTTTTATGTGTTCTTACAATGTCCAAAGTTGTTTCTTACTGTTTTTATTTGAAGGAACTAGACACAATCCTGGCTGCTTTAACTGCTGCCTTTGAGAGAGCTACAGCTGAGAAAATCCGCTGCCAGGAAGAAGTGAATAGAACTAACAAGGCTATTGAGCTGGCCAACAGATTAGTGAAAGGTCTGAGGTGAGGTCCTACAGGGCAGGCTAATGAAGCAGCCTACAGAAAGCACTTCTTTGTTATACACTACTGATCTGGCAATAACAGAGGCACTTAGCAAAGAACCTGATGAGCTGAAAAAATTATGTCATTATCATTCATTTTTTTCATAATAGAAACATGGTTTTGACCTTTGCATTTTCTTACTTTTTTGCCTCATTGTGGTACATATTAACTGTAAGATTACCTGGTAACTAACCTATCCATGAACATTAAGAGAAGAGAAATAGTCGATTGTAGATATTGACAATGAAGGCAATTTATTAAAATGCGATGACTATATTTGTAACAATTAAACAACGCTAATGATACTGCCCTGGGTTGGGATACGTAGAATATAATACAATTTGTACTACTTAGTTAAGCAATATGATAATTCTCTAATTATCTCTCTGAGATTTGCAATGGGTATTTCAGGAGAGAATAAGTAATGGCAAAGCCATGAATTATCAAAAATCCATATTGTCTGTTGATCCAGGATGGCTCGAGGGAATCCATACTCACTGATGGATTTTTCATTTATCATTCGTGTGCTGATGAGGCTGCTTTTTATACATATACACACACACACACACTTTTTACAGATACTTTATTTTATTGTAACCTTCATTTAGGAAATCTCTTGTGGTCCCTCACTGCCATTATAGGTTTTGTGCTTTTCTACCCAGTACTTTCAAGCTGAGTTTGATAACCAAACATGTAGTAACCAGCAAAAATAGAAGATCCATTTGTTATTAAGCAAAATTATATGGCTGAGTGTGGCTAGTGGAACTTAAAATATAAAACAGGGCTTAGAGTTATTTCCTGAATCAATAGAAAGGATTTATTGACTAGAGGGGAGGGAGGGCAGTGCAGAAGGCCCATTGTTTCTGTTTAAAGAAGCAAGATGAATGCATTTAAAATGTTAACATCCTGGCTGAAAGTGTAATATATTTTAGTGATTAATAATGCCTGTAAAATTAAACTATGTACCTAATACAGCATAATAAAATAAATAACATAGCAGACCTCTTTAAAGTGTGACAATAAATTATTGTTCTAAGGCATCTGATAATAATATTTTCTTCCAGCTAACATGTCATATTGTTTGGTTCTACCATGTGCCTCCTGCTGGGGCTGACAAGTGCTGGAATAGCATACATATAGAGATGAAAGGCAAAGTGTGTTTATGTTGGGGGGGAAGGCATAATGAAAAATAATCTAAAGGAGAAAACAGAGATGGAAGGAAAGTTGAGCCATACGCTAGATGAAGACAGTAAAATGAGTTCTAATGGAGAGCCCTTCAGCTGGTGCCTCCCAAAGCACCAGCTCCATGAAGAAGGTGGCCAGCTCGACAGATCGGTGACGGAAAAAAGTGAATTGATTCCTGTTGTTAGCTGTACCACACTCGGTCAAAGGCAGTAATAACCATATGACAGCTATTTGGTGACTTATAGGAAAAAAATCCATTTTAAACCAGTCTGTGGTAAACAATAGGTCAGTGTTTACTATTAGCAAACAGTGTAATACTGACACTGCTGTACTGTCAGTCCTGGCTGCTTTTTGCTGAGAAGACACTCTCTTATTTCCCTAGTTGTATGGTTAAGTTATTGCTGAGAGGAGAATTGCTCAAGAAATAGGAAAATAAAATTGTTCACAACATTTCTTACAATAAGCAAATATCTAAAAATTTCTTTATTAACCATTCTTTATAAATGTACCTTTTTCATTACAATAATAACAAATAACCAAATGTGTGTGTTTCTTCTAATTCTTAGGGAAAATGTTGAACAAACAGCAGGACAGCTGATAGTGTCTAGCCAGGATCCCAGGGAAAAGCTTGCACCAAGTGTCATGTCAAACCTCTTACTGACTTTGTGGCATAAAAGATCCTGCCCAAAAGTAGAAACTGTTTTTTTCCTGCCTTCTTCTCTGAGTCCTGGCATGCAAGGACTATTTTGGGTGTTTGCATGAGTAGTTGTTACTCTGTACCAAGGAATTCTTTGCTTCTGACAGGTGCCAATTATACTGTGGACATCTGCCCTGGAGGCATTGAATCAAGCTGACAACTCATTTTATATCAATCAAACAACAACTATTTTCAATAATTTCCTATCCAGCTGGGACTGAATTTGCACAAGTGATCTATGTATTAGAGACATTGCCAATCCACAGAGACATTCAGAACCATGATTATGTTCTGTTTTCCCACAGAAACTCTTGCATCTGCACAAGAAAGCAACAACTTTTTCCACTATGCAGGAGGATGCTGACAACTCAATTTTGGTCACTTGCTGCCAAACTCAACTTGCAACAGTCAACTCGTGTCAGACTAGAAGGGGATTTTTTATGTCCAAGCTTACCACATGCAAATCCTTTCTGTTGATCCTCTAATCGATGTGACTCCGTAAGGTAATACTGAAGTACTCACTACTGTTTGGCCACAGTAGATGAATGTTTCTTTAATCCTGTTTTCTAGGTAGAAAAGGAGAGCTGGGCTTATCAACCGAGCAATATTAGGAACAAGAGAAAATGTGATGCAAAAACGTGTTCCAGATCGCAATCTTTCATTCCTGTGATATGGTTCATTTTCAAAGTGGTCCTGGCGTGAGCCAAAAATCTCTGCCTGCTTTGCTTGAAAGTAAGGTAAGTGAGGGCTTGCATATAATACCTTCTTCACAGCTCTGTATTTTTTAAAATACATGGTTAATCAGAAAAAATCTAGCAGCTATTCCATTCCCTTTTTGACCTGTTAAACCACCATGTTGCTTACATGAACTTCCTTCAAATACTTTATTTAACAGAACACTGTATTTGGAGGCAATGATTTGGTAAAATGTTCTTCTGGAAAGGACCAAAATGTGCCCCTTGCTAGTGTTTGAAGTACATTTGCTCGCTGAGTGAAGCTAGGAGTGACAACTAACCCACAGACCTTGGGAATACGGTTAGCAAGCCAGAACAGTAGGCAATCTCACCTTCTTCTTGTATTCTGTTGAGTGCTATGCCCTGCTGTTTGCATAAGGGGACCAGCTTTTATTATTCTATTCTCTCCCCACTACTGTGCACCAGGGCAGCACAAAGCAAGATTTAGTGCTTGGATATAGTATTTGCTTGCTACCAATTGTTACAGTTAAGGCTGCACTGAGACTTCCGTCTTAACCTGCTGTCCTGTGCTCATAATACTTTTTCTTTTTTTAAATCCCTTTCATCTGAAATTTTTCATGCTTGTTATCAGCTGAAATATGATTTTTTTGGCAAGCCTGAATAAAATTCATTCATTTATATTTGAATTATGCAAAGAAGGGGGTGTGGGTAGAAAGTTCTCTCTTTTTTTGCACATTCATAATTCACAAAAAAAGCTGCATATTACAAGCTGAAACTTTCCAGGTGGCTAGTTTTGACTGAAGGATAGTCTTCATGCTAATTACAAAGAGAGAATGACTGAAAGAAAAATGAAAGAGAAAAATTAAAAATGACACATATTGTGATTAACTCATTTGTTTTGTAGGTGTGTCATACAAAAGTTCCATTGTGAGCCACTTAGAGCAAGTTTAAAGTAACAATTCCATTTAAGTTACGATGAACTACTATAATTGCATAATATCAGTGTTTTGTACTGCAGTTTCACTAAGAATCTCCCTACAGAAGCTGTATAAGCTTTTACTTATGCAAATATGAAGCTCGCAGTGAAATCAGTGCAGAATCCTATGAATCATTAACTTTGGCCAGAAAGCTAGTCTGGGGAAGGAGGGGGAAACAGCGTGTAGTGGCAGTTACTGTCTCTGTGTCCTGGGTCTCTCTGAATGCCAGGCTGCTATGGAAAATAAGGCAGAGTTTTTGCGGTCTGTTCCAACTTGCTACACTGACTGTCAGGGATGCCAAACTACTAAAGGTTTGGCATTCTCTTTTCCCTGCTATATTCCCATCTACTAGTGGACCTAACAGGCTGCACATAATCTGATCGGCACTGTGTGACACTCCACGGTGCCAAAGGGTTGCTTCAGCAGGGGGTACCAGGGCAGCAGAAGCTGGGAGTGTCAGAACAATCTCCCTTAACTGGCAACATGGAAAAAAGGTCCTGTGTCTTAACCTTCCGTGTTCTCATAAAACACCTGGGAATAAAATACAAGCATGTAAACAAAGCACTATAACTGTAATTTTAAACATTTGAAAGCATAACTCGCAAAGGTTCCCATAGTAATTGCTGACCTTGCTCCACATGGAGCAAAGATGAGTTCAGAAATTCCCCAGAACTAAGTTCCCAGTAGCCTCTTGGAGGCAAAATAAAGACTGTTGAATTCAGTGCAGGAATCCTCATCTGGTGTTGCCCTGACTCTTGAGTGAAGTGAGGAGAAATTATATGTTTCTCCCACTGATGCTGCTTACTCTTCCAAAAATCAAGTGAGTGAATTCAGATACATACCAGCTTCTGTAACTAGGAATTTAAAACTTAACCTTTATTATTCCAGGTCCCCATTCAAGGAACAAAAGGTCTTGATCCAGTCACTGTGCAGATGGATGATACAACAATTGCTAAATAGAAGAGAAATGGCAGTGCCTAGCAATACCATGGCCGCATAAAAAGTCCCTGTTCTTACATATATAGTCATCATTGGCATATACTGATTAACCCTCAGGGCCAGGGAGCAAATAGATAAAAGTTAAACCTGGTTCAGATTTAAAAGTTATCTATTTGAGTCAAAAAGGGAAA
>NW_009627069.1:36849-44830 GCF_000690535.1 Cariama cristata
TGGCAGCTACAAGTACTAGCGAGAGTACAAACAGCAGCTGAGCTATCAAGGAAACATGGCAACTGGTTTTTTCTGAACTCCTGATGTTGCACAAGGTGTTTTCTTAATGCCTGAGGAACCATAACACCTCTGCTGAAGCATTTTCCTACTTTAAGCTCATTGACGTATAAGGAATGGGATATAATGAATGGGAAAGACATTAGCATTTTATTCCAGTATGATTTTTATAGGTGTATGTTATATAGCAGGTATTTCTTGCTGGAGGCCTTGTCTTAGTAGACAGCTTGGCAGAAATGATTGATCTTGTATTTGACCCAGTACTTGCAAGTTATTTATGTTTAACTGTATTTTTAATAGTCTGTTATTTTCTCCATCAGCTATCCTCTGATTATGTTCTGCAAGTATTCAAAGTATCTTCCTCTGAAAGCTGTCTTCCTACACCTGTCTGATAGCTATCTTAACTCCCAAAGATTGCAGTGCCCTGGCCATGTTGTTTCTAGCTGGATTTTTACTTGTCTGTTTGACCCTTTCTTATCTTATTTACACCCTTGCACACACTATAGTTCAATGATTGCAATTTGAGCACTCCTTTTTATCTAGCTGACTAGTCCTCCCCAACACACCACCATCCTGATGTGTAATCACCCAGGAGACATAATCATTCACTTTTAGAATGAAAATAATTCTCCTACCGTTTGTTCCTTGCCTCCATTCTGCCCTTTTTCTCTGATTTATTACACTATATTCCTTATGGAAATATTTTGACATCCATCCCCTCTGTTCAAGCCTTGTACCCACCCTTTGAGGGAGCGCTTTGAACAGAGGAAGGCCAGGATGAGTGGGTATCTCATATACTCACCCTTTTATTCCAGTGTCATTTCCCCCACCTCCTCGTTATATTCCCGAGTCCCTCCCCTCCTTCTAGTTTAGCTGTACCTACTGCCCCTCCTACAGCTACCAGGAGTCCTCCCTTCCCTCCCCTGCACCTCTAGTGAATGACAGAAAATATTTCCTCACAGCCTCTGCTACTCAGGATTGTGTCTGAGTATATAGGGATCCTGAACCCCAGCCTTGTCTAAGCTCTCTAAATCACTCGACCCCAGGAAGGTTGCCACAGGACAGCATTTACCTGCAGTGCAGGCTGGAGAGAATGTGCTGTTAACGCACTGAATTCCTTCAGCTCTGATCTTCGCTGCTTAGTTAGACTGCAAGAAAGTATTTAGTGAGCCAGAGCACTGAAATTATTACTCTTTAAGCTTAGTCAAAATTACTGTGAAATTCCTTAATTAAAAAGTTCAAGCTGAGAAGCAAAATGCTTTCGAATTCAGCCATCACAGTCCCCCAATCAGCACTGTAGCTTCCACCTCTTCTTTACTGCTACCTTCGTTTCCTCATGTTACCTTACATGCTGCCTGTTGGTTTTGCTTGTTACGAGTGTCCCCCTCGACTGCCACCCCCACACTGCATTGACAAGCAGAAAGCTCTTTATGCTCAGTATTGATCTAGTGGTATGCACCAACCCAGGCTGGAAGAGCATCTTGAATTTCTTGCTCCCTAGGAGCATGTGATTCAAGGAGGATTTTCAGTGTGTTGAGACTCAGAAAGTGGCTGCTGTTCGGTAAATGTTGGTTGCGGTTCCGAGTCTGAATGCATGCTGAGGTTTTGCTCTTTCTGTGGCTGTGTCCTGGGACAATGAATTCTGTACGTTTTTCCCCAGTGCACAGAAGAGCAGAAACAGGACTGTGCTGACACTGACTGCCAGGCTGTTGTTCTTGCACTTGGGGACATAGGTTTCACCAGATTTTTCACTGATTCTCCATAGAAGGCTTCCAAATCTGCTCTCTAAATGGGACTTTTAGACCTAAAAACTTGGATCAGCTTCATTGTTGCTCGGGATGCGTGAAGTCAATTTGGAAACATTTAGAAAGCCCAGACTGAGGACATTTCATGACTGTCTGCGTTACTCTCACATCATCACAGCCCCCAGAACAGCACTTCCACAAGCTGGAGACCTCACAGGGCAGCGTAACTTTTACTGGCCCCAGTAGGCTGAGCCTGATACACAGCCACACACACATGCTCCTCACTGTGCTCAGAGGAACACACAATCTAAACTCATTTCTGCTATTATAAATCTACAAAAAACTTTGCTACAACCCAGGAGATGGCTCTGGAGTCACAGAGCTAGGAACAGAATTATACTGATGGTCCCAGATACCATTCTTTCGCCTACAACTAATGCTTCTATGCAAATCTGCTTTCCATTTTGAAACTGTTAAATCTGCTTATGCACAGTAGATACACACAGCTGAACTGTGTGTATATCTAGCTGGATTGTGTGTATCTAGATATCTAGTATCTAACTGTGTGTATCTCTCTGTGTTAATTTTATTTAATTAATTAATAATTAATTAAATTAAGAGACATTAATATACCCATGACAGGCATCCATGACTTCTGCAGAGCAGTTTCAGGCTTCAGAGGACACCAGAACACCAGCCTGGATGCAGCTTTTGAATTCACAAATGACTTCCATCATTACAACCGATTTCAGCAAAACCCCTTGCCTGAAACCATCAAATTCTAAAGTATTTGAAGCAACGCAAAACAAATTCATTCTCCTGGCCCTAGGCCTTTTGCCTGAAAGGCTCTGCAGGCAAGGCGAAGTGAAGTGCACCCAGTCCGCTGCCTGCAGGGCATTGCCTTCAGGGATGAGCTGCCTTGCACAGACATGGTGGTGGGCTGACAAGCTGCTGCATGTAGTTAAACAAATCAAATGACACAGTAAAGGTATGTACCATTTTCAAGGTACCATTTCATAGTACCATTGAAAAAAACAATCTCCCAGTGGAGCGTAAGCATCCAGCGGAACTTTCACTAAGGTTCAAGGTCCCACACGTACTTGTTTTACTTTTTGTTGGCTTTTCAGTATCTTTAGCAGCACACAGCTTCCCTGCCTGAATACCCAAATATGAGTGTAAATAACTGTAAATCAAACAGCAACTTCATCAGAGTACAGTGAGGCCCTTAAACACCTCCGTGTGGCACAACACGTCCATGTTCATGTGATGCATTGCAGGTATGACCTGAATTTGGGAACATTTTGAGATGTGATACTTTGGGTGCCATCCTGTTCTTTCTGCTCAACAGCTAGCTCCACCAACTGGGGATTAGCACCCCAAAATTTTTCTTCAGTGAACAAGGCTGACATGGCCTGTATATGGCTCCTCCCAGACATAACTGTAGGAAACTGTCAGTCATAAATCTCGATGTTCAGCATGCATTTATTAGGGTTGAATAGGCAGGCAATAGTGAGCTAGCTTTTCTGTTTTAAACCTTCCTATGATGTACAGAATACAGTTCACAATTTTATTTCTTTCTCCTGTTTCTAGTAATTGAAGATTTAATTACTAAATTCTATGCTTACAAGGAAGTTTTAGGAAAATAGAATATTTGAAAAAGAGCTATGTATTTCCTTTATTAATACAGTTTGATTTATGAATTTGCAAACCTACCACTTCAGCCTGAACTCATAAAACAGAAAAATTACTTTAAAATTAAGTTGACAGTGCTTTAGGATGAATTATGGATACTTTTTTTGGCTGCTGACAGTAATTTCCTTCAGGATATTCTTCTGGGTGTGAAGTTGTAAACAATAAGTCTCACAGCAGCAGAAATAGAAATGAAGACAAACAACTAAAAGAATTAGATCAGCTACAATAATAGTAATTTTGATGCTGAATTTGGTTCCTTTTGGTCTAAACCAAATACTTCTATTTTTTAGAATTGTATTTATTTCATAATCTGTATTTTTCAAATCACTTATCCATGGTGAATATATCCATGTGTATGTGCTTACTCTCCAAGAATCACTGTCTCTCCATCACGAGAAGAGAAAAATAAAATAAAACTTTTTAAATCACCATAAAACTCTTTAACTTCTTTAAAATAAAAGCTGCAAGAAGGGAATTTTAGCGTTCCATTTTACATATCATATAAACGTAGCTTCCTCTGGTACATTTTTCCACAACTCTTTATAGTGCTAACCTGTTAAAAATTGTATCGCTATTTCTATTATTAACTGGAGCCCAGGACTACATGGAGCTCTTTGCATCTGTTGGACCATTTACCTAAGAGACCAGCTAAAACACAGGCAGCAGCAACAGAAGGATTCGTGAGCGGGCTGCATCACTCAGACACTCATTTGTAGCTTGGAGTGGCCACAGTTGACTGCAGTAACATCTGGCCACTGGATGTGCGCTTTTCCACGTGAGAGTCAGGGATACTGAAAACTTAATGAAAGCATTTTCCAACTCTGAAACTCCTTTGCAGGGCGCATGATATTCCTGTCTGCTATGGTGATGCACAAGATTATGTATCTTGTGCAAGCAGTTACTGAACATCCAAACCAGGACGTGGATGTTAAAAACATTGTATTATTAAATGAGGAATCATATCTAATTTCATTAAGGGATAAATATATCCTTAATAGTAAGCAAATGTTGTCAGGTGATATCAGTTGTATATCTTTTCGATCGTCAGAGTGCTTTAAAAACCTTCTCATTTATGCACGGTATGTCTCTCTGAAATAGGAAAACAAGGCTTTGTTCAGATGGCAAATGAAGCAGAGTTCAAAGGACTTGACCAAAGAGTATCAGCAAGGCCATAAACTCAAAATGTATGCTATCAATAAAATCATTAAGGAAATCTCTCTCACAAGGGTTGTGTTTTTGCAGTTAGGTTGCAGGAATTTAATGGGCATAGAGTTGAATATTATGACCCAGCTGACTGACTTTTCTAGCTTCAGGCTTGCCCTACAGTCTGCGTAAAGCATGTGGAAATGTTCTTGGAGCTTCATGTAGTTATCATGCCTGAGCTGTCCTAAAGACTGAAAGTAAGATGTTTCCAAAGAAACAAGTTAATGATGATCCAGGCATTAATAGCATGCATGTGTTTGCCTTGTCATGGTATTATCATCACATAGTCTTTAGACAACCTCAGACTTTACAAAAAACAATGTTCCCACTGTCATTATAAAATTTCTTACTTAAAAAATCTAAAGACTGCAAAGAAACTATTTCAGAGAGCAAACAACAGAATATTTAGAAGAAAGAAGCAAGCATTTTGTTAAAATCCTTTTGGGGAAAATAAAAGCCTTCAAGGATTTTGAAAAAGGCACGGTCCTTCTTTGTGACCATGTGGTGCTTAAAGGAACTTTTACTGAATT
Organism: Cariama cristata; assembly: GCF_000690535.1. Classification (NCBI taxonomy): domain Eukaryota; kingdom Metazoa; phylum Chordata; class Aves; order Cariamiformes; family Cariamidae; genus Cariama; species Cariama cristata. The sequence goes on from NW_009627069.1 coordinate 42,077, forward strand.
CCACAATAGCTGCATTTGAGTGGTAAGCTGTGGGAACTCACAAGATCCCAGGCAAGGAGATTCCCCTTACTTTGGAAATCTATACATTTTAGACATATTTTTCCATACCACTGTACTTTGTTCTGTCATTTACATGGGTGAAGTAAAGACTGGCAGCAATTCTACTGCTCACTTTGAACTGAACAACCGCACAAGATAGAGAGACACAGAAAATCACTCCTTGATTTCTGAAGAGTTAAATTGCATCTGCAAACTGTGTCAAGTTCCCCTTCGAATAAGTGCTGGTGTCTAGTGCATTTCTGCCACTGTTTACTCTTTCTTTAACTTTCTATTTCTTCAGGAAAGCCATACTTGCATTCTAACTGTTAATGAAAGAAGGGGACAATCCTGAAATGCTTAGTCACTTTTATATTGTGATTTTTTACTGATGCCATGAAGGAGTGACAGAATCCTTTAGTTAACATAAAAAAAAGAAGAGGGAGGAGAAGGTGGAGAAAGAGTATATAAAATGGATCTATATTGCTTTTACAACTGAATAGTTTTCAGTATAATGTCATGCTCTTAGTATGGGGGATTCTGCATGTGTCATGATTCTACAGATATTCTTGCATGCTACATGCAGGTGCACTATTTGTCATGGGCAAATTTAATAGCAAGATGCTTGCTACGTGTTCCCTCTATTCTTAGTCCAGAAAAAGCACGGCGGGGGTTGCTTCCCTTCTTTATACAGCCTTTTAAAACACTTCTTAAAAAAACAAGTTTTGGAAACACCATCTTTTGTACTAAATTCTGTGACACCTGCAATTAAAGCTTCATTACGTTTGCTAGAATGATTTGTCAACTGTGTTCTTTCTAATGTTTATAATGCTAATTAAATGATTTTAAGTACGTGAAGAGGTCATATTCCTAATAGCGGGGCATTCTTCAAGAGCTTGATCCTTCAAAAGAGAGAATACTTTTTGCTAAGTCCTGAGTAGCCTCTGTTCTCATTGACTGCAGAGGAAACGCAGGAGCACTCCATACCAGGATATCGCAGAGCCAAGTGCTGTCACAAATTTTGCAGAGGCAAACACAGAAGAGCTCTGCTACTCTCCTAATTTCCAAATCCTGAATCTTCTTTAGAAGTATTCTTCTTACTAAACTTTGTTGGTCCAAACCCAGTGTTATTCAGCTCTTCAGAGGGCACCATACCCTTGGGTTCCAGCTTCCTGCAGATGGATCCAGGAAGCAGAACAAGGTTTGCAAAATTAGAAAGAAAAAAAAGAAAATCTAAATTTTTCTCTTGAAAAGCCTATAATGTGCTGAAGCATGGTCTGTCTGGTTAGTGGCAAGAGAGGTAACTGAAGAACTGGCAGTTCAAGGAGAAATTTGGACTTCCGAGGAGCAAAACTCAAAGCTGAAGTAGGAGCACATCCAACTAAACTGAAGGGGGTAAAACTCGAGAAGAGGGTACAGCTGTAGAACAAGTTAAAAGCGTTACAGTATCGATAAGTATATGAACAAAAATGAAAAGTATTAATTTAATTACTGTATCTCCTACAGTACAAGAAAGACATTAACCTCTCGGTGCTAACCCAGTGGAGGCTGGAGCAGGTAGCATGCGAGGAGAGGCTGAGGGAGCTGCGATCCTTCAGCCTTGAAAAGGCCAAGAGAGCAGGGGGATTTATTGCTGTCTAAAAATACTTCCTAAAAGGCTACAGAGAAGACAGCGCCATGGTTTTCTCACAGGTGCACAAGGGCAAGAAGGAAGCAACCACCAGAAGTCAGAGCATGGGAAATTCTGACCAGGGATAAGGAAAAATTCTTTACTATGAAGGTGGTGACATATTGGCGGAGGGGCCCTGGGCAGTTGTGGCACTCTCAAGGTGAGGTTCCTCCAGATGAGGAGGACTGTAGATTCGCTTATTGAGAGTGATCATGCTTAACAGATCACCAAGATATGAATGTCTATATCTGTAACATTAAAATATACATACATTTACAAGTATGGTTGAAACTTTGAGTGCTTATAAAACACAGGAGCAAAGACAGATCAACAAGGTATATCTTTTTTTGCCATGGAAAATAATATTCTTTAAAGAAATGCACCATTTGTGTACTACGGTATTGGAGGTATTTTAAAACATCTTGAATTTAGCACACGGCAGGAATACTGCATATATGTAAGATATGTAGTCATGTATCAAGTTGATGGAAAAGTTCTTTTTGTTACCAAGAGGCTGATCAGGTAATTTTGGAAATGTATAATAAGTGTTCCTGATATTAAAGATGTGCATCTGTGAACACAGACTGTCCAGGAAAACAGAATATTCCAGTGAGTCTTTTCAGAAGAATGCCAGCAAATAGCCTTGACATATGCGATATGTGAAGATATTAGTTTCCAATAGCCTTGACATATGCGATATGTGAAGATATTAGTTTCCAGTCTTCAGGTGATTGCTTAGCTCAAAAGTTAACCAGATGTGACTATGACATTTCTCCTTCTGTTTCTAATCAATCTCCAATCATATATATGGAATCTAGTTGTGTTTGTGTACAGAGCCAATTCCAGAAACTGTTGAAAAAATGCGGTTGTAAAAGTGTGGTGGGGGGGGGGGGGGGGGGGCATGTGTGTATATAATCTTAGATTCAGGTATATGATCTTAATTCTCCTGTACCCTTATAGGTTACACTATGGTCTTCTACAGCTACAGGAATTTTTAACTTAACTCTACAACCTATAGCTCTCATTTTAATAACCACAGTATTCCTGCT
>NW_009627069.1:44861-54485 GCF_000690535.1 Cariama cristata
ATTGTGCAAGTTATACTGGTGATGAAAATCAAGCACTTTTTGTTAGCTGGTCTCCTGATGGCAAAGAAGAAATACAGGTCAACCAGACCCATATACATTATCTTGATTCAAGAGAAGATAGGAAAGTGTGAATGCTTCCAAGATCTGCTGCTTAGTCATGATTCTGCAGTCATAGGGGGGTTCGCAAATTGTTGCTGAACTCTTCAATTCACAGCCTATCCAAAGGGACTTTATAGCCCAGTAAATGTGATTCTGCCATTACTACTAAAAAGCAACAAGGTTTGTATTGACTTGACAGTGTAGGGTCTCGGCAATTCCCTGGGTTTGTCTGGACCTAAATAGATTTTAACTTGTTTTAGCTGTGGTAGCAATTGTCCAGCTATGAGGTACTCTTGACTACATTTGTTTTAGTTTAACTCTAGTTTATAGTAATAACAAATGGTTAGTCATTGTGGACTGAACTGCCTATAGTGCTAGAATAAGTCACGGGGAAGACTGCAGACACAGATGACACAAATCAGTCATTTCATCACAGTAAGCTGGTAGTGTTAAGAAAACATACAAAATTAAATCCAAGCAGACACCAGACTGAGGAGAAAGACATCCCCCTCCCATGAGCATCACACTCCTCCTGGTGATGACTCATCGTAATACTCCCCCATTCCTTTTGAGAAATACCGAAGTGTCAATCTTAACACCCAAAGGAGCACTGGAGGAGTAAGCACAACACTAGAGAACAGGAAAAATTTTTTGTAGCAATTTTAACTCTATCTTTAATAGGCCTTCCTGTATTCATTAAGCAATTTTGATTATTAGATTGCTTAAAATCTTAATTGGCCTAACAATAAAGTCTTAGATCCATATATATTGTGCCTTTTGCCAATACCCTTTTGCCAATAAGAAGACTTTTATTGTAATACTACATCTTAACATTGCCAATATCTTTAAGGACCTGGAAGCTGAAATAAACACCATAAAGACCACTGAAGCTCACAAGCACTTTTGGCCAGTTGCAGTCAATGCTGCTATGCTCTATTTTCTCATGGACAAACTGAATAAAATCAATCCAGCAAATTAGCTCTCACTCAAGGTTACCACTCAGGAAGAGGTCAGTGCGTTTGCGTGCTGCTGTTTTAATCTAGTGTTACCACTGGCTTACAACTTTCTTTCCCTCCTGTCACAGGCTTTTACTATTGTAGTTCACAGGGTAGTGCAGTGAGCAAACCCCTCTGACAACGTGAGGCTGAGTGTAAAGAACCCGACCGCATGCGTTACACCCTCAGCTGTCATTTACATTGGTCTGTTTGAAAGAGAAAAACTTACTTCCACAACCCAGTTAGCCCTCCCGGTACAGAACCCTGCACGAGCTCCCGTTTATGTCTCTGTACATATACCTGTACATGTGGCCATGCAGCCTACAGAACAGTCCTTTGCCTAATGATTTCCAGACCTCACATGCGTGCTTTCCTGCTTCACCACAGTAGGAGGGAATATGGACAGGTTCATGTATTTCTGCTCTGGTCTCCTCGCTGTAGCTTCAGCTGTTTGTGCTGCTAACCGGCCCTGCCGGGCCCCTGGAGACCTCCTCCTCAGCCAACGAATGTCAGTCTGAAATGCTTCCTACAAACTGAGTTTGCTCTCAGCCAGTCCAGGCTGCTTTCTCCTTAAGGACAGAAAAGCACAACTTCATAGACCTTGCTGTGGCTGGGGGGCACTTCTGCAGGGACAGTCAATTTTCTCACTCTCCACTATCCATCCTCATCTCAAACACTGGGAACCACATCTATTTTCAAAGTAGCTCTTCGTGTCCTGAGTGCTGCTGCCACATGTATATATTCCTCCTAGAACAAGCTGAATGGAAAGAGTATTGTATAATGATGTCTCATTTAGCTTAAAGTGCTATCTTTTCTTTCACTGCATTTTGTCTGTGAGAAGTATGCTGAGTCTTGTGCAGCTGTGTGCTTGCTCTTATTCGGCACAGAGCTCTTCTAAGTTTTGCACCCATACCAAGAGTTTCCTTCTTCCCTTTGAAAAGAGTGATAAATGGGTACAGAGCAGAGGAGCCCAAAGCCTGCACAGATGTGAGTCAGGACTAGGATGAAAATACTAACCTAATAAAAGAGGCTTCTTTGGCTTCCAGTGCATGTGCTTTGAGGCAGAAAGTGAAATCTCAAATGGAGAAAGGAAAGGGAGGACAAAGAAATTCAGATTCAGCTGCTGACCCTACATGTTTTCAGAGCAGACTATCTACTGTACTGAACCATAAATCAGCCAAACAGTGAATTCCTGCCCAGTCTCCCCGAGGTCATCTGGAAGTCACCTACAAGCATCCTGCACGAGGACATGTGCAATGGTTGACTCCAGCAAGGTGCTGAGCACCTTCTGCTCTGGTGGAGGTCGGGATGCTCAGGATGCTCACCACCACACATGGCTGGGCCCTGCCTTTATTTGATACATTTCTGATTGAGCTGTGTAAACAAAACACAATCTTGACTCAGAAAAACACACACTATATTTGTTATCTAAAAATTAACTGGGGTTAAACCAATTACCATTGTCAAGCATGCCAACCTTTAGAACAGATCTAGCATTAAATCATGGATGTCTATAGGGAGTTCCCTTGGATCGTTTGATCAAATTATGTTCTTAAAAGCACGCTTCAAAAATGTCACCCTGGTGTAGGAGGAAACGAAAGAAAATAAGGCAATGAAATTAATGGAAATTTGGAGAAATGAAATGTTGTCTCATGTATTTTGACAATGTAGACATCAGTAGGTTTGCCAGACAGATCAGCTGCAGATTTCAGATACAGCTTAAGCAATATTTGACTTGCACAAAATAAGCTAGTCTAAAGCACAAGCTACTTGCTAGCCATTTTCTTAGCTTTGCCCTCTTGAACAATTTTACAAGTTTGTTTACATCATAACAGCTCTGGCCATGCTTCTCCCATGCTTGAGGTCCTTCCCCAGTCCTTGCGAAGAAAACTGACATCTGACAATATAGTCCATTTCTGGCCATAGAAATGCTTTAAGCAACAAGGTGGGCAGGCAGCAGCAGCAAAGGGGGAAAAGATGAGAAGATGAAGAAATGAGAGACTGCTAAAGTAATCAGGTGTAGACAGCAAGAAGAAAGAGCACTGAAATGCCTGAAGGGCTGGGACAGAGAAATTCCACTGCACCTATTGTTTAATTGTTACCTTGCTTTGCAAACAGCACATTGTAGGCGCCTTTCCTTTGCTGACATCTGCTGCTGCACCCCGTTACTTTCAACAGTAAGATATCAGGCATAACTGGGCATAACTGAGGGATCCACAGGCTCTTCACCTGCAGGGAGTTAGGACGAAAAGATGTTCTCACTGGTTTTTTGGATCTTTGTCGTGGTTTAACCCCAGTTGGCAACTAAGCACCACACAGCTGCTCGCTCACCACCACCCCACCACCCCCCCTCCCAGTGGGACGCAGGGAAGAGAACTGGAAAGGTAAAAGTGAGAAAACTCATGGGTTGAGATAAGAAAACTTTAATAATTGAAATAAAATAAAATAACAATAATAACAATTAAAAATTGTAATAAAAAAGGAAAATAGAAAAAAAACAAGAGAGAGAAATAAAACCCAAGAAAGACAAGTGATGCAAATGAAAAACAATGGCTGACCACCGACCAACCGATGCCAGGCCAGTCCCCGAGCAGCAGGCCCTGGTCAACTTTCCCCCCAGCTTTATATGCTGAGCATGACATCATATGGTATGGGATATCCCTTGGGTCAGTTGGGGTCAGCTGTCCCAGCTGTGTCCCCTCCCAACTCCTTGTGCACCCCCAGCCCACTCACTGCTGGGGTGGGGTGAGAAGCAGAAAAGGCCTTGACTCTGTGTAAGCACTGCTCAGCAATGATAAAATCATCCCTGTGTTATCAACACTGCTTCCAGCACAAATCCAAAACACAGCCCCATACCAGCTACTGAGAAGAAAATTAACTCTACCCCAGCCAGAACCAGCACAATCTTAAACTGAGTTTGCTGGACTGCAAGGTGTTTGGTGGTTTTGCTGTTGTTGGGCTTTTTACTTGTGAATGGGACAAAATTGACTGTGAAGCCTAAGAAACATTTTTACAGATTCTTTTGAAACAGGGTCATGCTTTAATACTGACTGTCTAGCCTCACACAACACGCTATGACTTGATTTTGCACTATTATGATGATGTATTACAGAAGCCAGTAATAGAGATTGGTGTACTGAATTCAGGTTGGATAATCTAAACATCCATCCTCTCATTTGATTTTCCTAAATCTCTTTCTGACCCAAGCACCTAAATATCCTTAGTCTGGTCATGTTCCACACCTTGACCATATGGTCCTCTACCAGAGAACAGAATAATTTTAGGCAATTAGGGCACTTGCCCATACCCATTTCATCTGCAGATCTTTGGAGGTGCAAACAAAACACTGGATGGGGAAGACTTGCTAATGCTGATAGTGCTTTAGATCACTTGATAATCTTTTTCCTGTGTTAGTTATTACTGAATGGAAATCAAATGCATGCATGTTAGTACTAGGAACAGATGGCACTTCTGTTCTGTGAGGAAGAAATAGGGGCAAAGGGGCAGCAAAGTTGAACCTCCCCCCTTCCCTGTCTTACCAGGATTCATTGTGTTGCCCTCCTGTTAATAGTTGGCTGTGACTCTTTCTTGTTATAAAGAGATGTCAGAAGTTAGAGAGACAGACGATAACCTTAAATCCTTCACTGCATTTTACCAGGATTCTGAAAAAAAAAAAATTAAAAAAATAAAAGCCAGCTGAGGGAGTTGGAAAATGTCAGTGAGGCATTACACAAAGAACTTGATACATTTGTTGACCTTTCTTCTTCCTCCACCCTTCTCCTCTAAGACGGATTTAGTAGTAGTGGGTGCTTAGTGCTATGAGGGCTTTCTTATTTTAAAAATAATTTAGATGCTATTGTCTGTCTGCCACTTGGAAAACATAGCTGTTTCAATGAACCCCTGCTGAAACAGAAAAAAAGAGGGTTTATTGAAATGCCTCCAAAAATGTACGATAATTTCATTCTTTTCCTTGTCAGCTGAAACCCATCTTGTTCTTGCCTTTACAGTCTTTTGTTTTATTTTTTTAATTGTACTATTGTATTCGGGGTCTTTTCATTCTTATCCCTTATTTTACAAATGGCGTGTGTGGTATTAAGAGCTGAAGGCAGAGATGAGAGGAGAAGTGTTTTGAACTGACTAATTTGCAGGCAAGAAATAAAGCCCTTGTAAGGTGGTCCCAGGGGTATCTTCGCCATGAACACTATTTGAGATGACATGTAATCTGGTACATTTCAAAGGCAAAACATTTCCTATTCTAAAGTATCTTCATGAGCCAGGGTTGGTTTACCTGTTTCCAGAGAATAATAAACTCCACCGAGGACAAGGAAACTCCTTCCTTCCCCTCTCAAAATTCCTGTTCTTTTTCAAAGGGGCAATTGCAGCCAACAGTATTTCTGTGCTATCTTTTCCTGCTCTGACGGCTTATAACTCAGTGCTCGCTACTAATACATAGCTGAATGCACTTCTGGATTAAATACCAAGTAACAGAACACAGCACATCCCTGTACAATGCAGTAAATAATGGTGTGGATCTCCCTTGTTGGTTTTTTACAACAGTGGAAAATTTAGATCTGGTTCTTACAGACTTCTGAAATTTTAAGCATTTCACCATATCTTTGATTTGGCAATTTCTTAATAGAAATCGTTTCTCTTCTAGAGAAATTTGAGTTCAACTGACCTTGGAATATTGTATTAATACTCTTTCTCAGCACAATTCAGTGTTTCTAGCCTTGTTGACACACTGAAAGGCTTACACACAAAAGTCCACATTTAATTTGTGAAGGCAGACATTTCAGAAAAGCCTTACATTTAGAATTTTGACCATATTTTGGTGAAGGCTTAGCTGGTCTTGCAAGCTGACACACTTAGTCATCATCTGTGAACGGATTCATGTACTATGAGGAATGTTTCTATATGCGTATAATTTAAGCTTACAATACCCAGAGTCTGTATTGCATGGTTTTATAAGCTTTAAAAATGTTTTAAAGGAGGACTTTGGCCACAAATAAAATCCAAAGCTTTTGTGAAAATAAACACTGATAAATATTACAAATCTTTTCTATTAATTTCACAGCTGTTCTGTCCTAAAGCTTTTAGTTACAGAAAAAGAAACTGACGCTTCGTGAACTCTCTGAATTTACATTGACCACTGTTTCAACAGTTACTTGATTTTCTCTCTAACTCTGCATGGAAAGAAATCAGGGTACAGTGTGTTTATAATAATGATCCTACACACTGTTTTTTAAAAATAAAACACTTTATAGTTACATTGACTTTTCAAAATCCATATGCTTGTGCTCAAATATACTGCGCTACATAGTCTTTTTTCAAATGTGGACAATGATGAATAAATGTTGTTACCTGAACAGAGAAAGTGAAGGCTCCCAGAAAGGACAAGCAGAAGCAATGGAGTTGGAATGTCCAGAAAAGAGATATTTCTAAAAGAATGAAAAGTTCTCTCCTGAACCCAATAATTATGTGAGACAGCAGATCGGTCAGGATGACTTGTGCTGTCAGTTTGCGTTACTAGCCTCAGCCCTTTGAAGGACAGATTTTGCACCGTGAGTGACCCTAATGTGTGTTGTGCTTGGATCTCTACCAAATAGAAGTCATGATAAAATATTATGCCCCATAGATGGGTCTTACACCTTAACTGTTGTTTTCCCTGAGGCTCTGTCAACTGTAATTCTTAATTTATGGGAACTTCGCCCAAATGTAACTTGGAACAAAACATGTTCAGTGGTCATAAAAACTTTCAAAGAAGGTAGTGCTGTTCCCCAGTAGTGTTTATCTCCTGGACTGGTCCCCTTATTGATTCTGAACCATTAGATTAGTCTGGACTAGATCCTATTACTAACAATCATAAGAAAACACAGCGTTTATCATGAAATAAAAAAAAAAAATTCTACCAAGTTAGTTAGCCATACCACTGGTCTGAGATATTCTGACTACCACAACCAGAGAAATAAATAAGGCCTTTCCATTGCTGCCAAGTGCTGTCACATGTTAACGCACAGACGGCATTACATCTGGACCACATACTATCTGATGAAAGTTACAGGGCTTGACTCAGACAGCTGCCTGGGTGAATGCTGGCTGCTTTCTGAAATAAGAGGTAGCTGTCTGCTCTTCTGCATTCTACTAGTGCAGGTCATCAACCTTGCACAAGTATCCTTCAGCAACAGATTTGACGCTACTGCCTAGATAATGCTGAAAACTTGTTGATCCTCTTCTGACCAAACTATCTCCTAGTGCCAGTGTAAGGACTTCTGTTTAGCCCCTTGTATTGCCTGTGGGTAACGTTACCTTTAGTAAGACATTAATTTCATTTCTTGTTTTTTCCTTAGATACATTTCTAACACATCCACTTCTGTGTGCATTGCTATACTTATATAGGCAATAGGTAGGGAACCCATTAGCAGGAATCAATTATTCCACTTCTGGGTTGCTTTTCAGGCACAGCAGTATTTTGCTAACATAGAATACCTAGCCAGAAAGCAACACAATATCCTAGCTCAGCTGATTTATTGAAACTATGTTTTTGAGGGCTGTTCTTTGTGACTTTGGTGACTCATGCGATGTGGTGCCACTTAAACATCGTGTGCAGAACACATGCTTGTTTGAACACTTCATTATTTGGCTCAAAGTACTACAGTATATTGTTCTGTTTAGGGAACAAGTTTGAATTTACCATTGAGTCAGGAGAACTTCACAATGTATCGTTGGGTCAAGGACAGGAAGCTGTAGCAGAAATAGCTATGGAAAAAGCATCAAAAGAAGGCCACTGGGTTATACTTCAAGTAAGTCAAAGCTCTTCATTACATCAGTGCTGCACTGCAGTGTTAAAAACTGAAGTTTTTCAAAATAACATGTGGCTAGATGAAAGAGTACTAAATAGTGATTTAAAACTTCCTTTGTCTTTGCCACAAGGGAAGCATGTAACTTCATCTGTATATGCAAGTATCACTGAATGTCACATAAAATACGAATTGCAACTATTTTGTGTGTAAGGAGTCGACTAATGTATTTTCCCAAGTACATGATATCTGTTTTACTAATTTATTATCCATTAAAAAAATCCTTTAGTAAATAAATGTATAGCAAAAAGAATTGTTACGCTGTATAATCAGATGAATAGATACAAACAGGGAAGATTGCTGTCATTATGCAGTATATTGTGCTAAACAGATGCACACGATTTTTTTCAAATATTGTGCAATACCAAACTGCTTCCTTATGTCTGGGTTTTTCTTGTATCAATAAAATGTTTCATATTTCAAATCAATAGCTCACTGGGAGGCCTATTTTTTCCTCCCTTCTCCCCCCCCCCAGTCTCTGAATATTTATTTTGTAGCAAAGTGGCTTGACACATTAGAGAAATTACTGAAAAAACCCAAGGAAGGCAGTCAGCAGGGCGACTGGTTTTGAGTGTGGGGAACCTGCCCCTTCCCCTAAAGAACACCTCATTCTGGGGGGGAAATCTCCTATTGAAATAACTGATAAGCCACTACCTGAAATGCTGCCTGATCACCATGCTGCACTGGACAAATTCGACCAGGGAAGTAAAACACCATATAAATAAAACTTAAAAATATGTGACTATTAAACTTCTCATTTTGAAATGAGCCTTTACAGGATATGCAACAATAAAGCAGAATGCATTTCATTTCTTAAAGATGTGTTCACATATCCTAGAGTGAAACAACCACACATCTATCACCAAAAAAAAAAAAACCAAACAAGAAATTACTTCTTTTTGTTTTAAAGCATCACATACAGCTTCTCATTAAAAACATGCCTGTGTGCACGAGAAAAAAAGAATTTGCAGGCACTACAGATAATTACTGTAGTACAGAAAAAGAATTTATTTTGGTTTAGTCTAGCTTAGTTTGATTTTTCTTGAAATGCGAGACTATGCTTTTTCTGTGTCTCTGGAATATCTTTTACATATTCCAAGTATGTCGTGCACTGGAATTAGGTCTTCAGCTGAGGTAAATCAGTGAGGTTCACTGTGCCAATTTATGTTGCTAAGGATTTGGTCCAAAATGTTTGGATTGTACGTAAGAGGAAATAGTGTTTTGGCTACTAGATTATTGTATTTTTCTCTGTCCTTTTTAATCTTTGTTTTGGAAGGCTTTTAATAAAAACCGGGTTTGTTACTGACTCTCAAAAGATACATACAAACATAGGTGTATACAGGTAGTAATTATAAGATAGATATGGTCAAAGAAATCAGGTATCTCTGTGGAATACATATCTGTACTAAAGAAAAAGCATCAACCTGAATGCTGAGAAACTCACCAGTTACAAAAAAAACCCAACATTTTCCAACTGTCATTTAAACTGTATGTTCTAAAAAAACCTTTGTAAAAATTACAAAGGCTTTTCTTCTTTTCCTCTGGTTTAGAATAATCTCTTCCAGCAATAAAGAGGGGGAAAATCGCCAGCCAACCGCACAGAGGAAGGAATGTCACCGAAAGTGCTGACAAACGCACAAAGAGAACCGCCGGCTGCAGCACGGGCACGGCCC
>NW_009627070.1:0-8703 GCF_000690535.1 Cariama cristata
AAAAAATACATTATAGAACAAGGGCTAGACTCTATAGCTCTAATTCATGTGAATACTCTCACTTGTGTGAATGGTCCCATCAATTTCAATGGACTATTCACACCAGTTCAATGGGATTATTCACATACATAATACCCTATGGTATTTTGGATGAAAGGCATTATATAAATGTAAACTATTATAAAAATATTAATAATATGCATTTCTAGTTACAGCAAAATATATGTTTATCCTGGTAGTCATTATAGCCGATAAAGTAAATCATGCTTGAGCTAAGAAACTCCTACTACACATTCAAAATACTTATTTAACTGTGCTACTGATAAGTAGGTTTTTTTATAAAAACACAAATACACATTTACATGAACAGAAATACATGTATTTATGTAAAAGCTTTTGAGGGCTTTCAGGTAAATAGTATGCATGTTTTCTTATTCCATAAAGGCAATTTTTTTCTTTTTTAGAATAAACAAAACACAAAAGTCCAAATTCCATCTCTGCAGTAGTTCTATTGACTTCAGTTGGGTTTTACCAAAACCAGGAAGGCAATTTCACACAAAGTGTATCACAAAAAGCTCTACTGCCAACCATTCAAAGGGCCTATTTGCAACGTGTTGTGTGCAAGCAGTCCTTGCAAACCAGCATGCAATGCTTCAGCAGCTTCAGAGGAGCTGAATTGCACATTAGGCAATATTCGTTTCTAATGCCAAAACCTAGAAATCCATAGTTATCATAGATCCACAGAAATTCATAAATATCATTCATAGATTGCAGTAATAATAATAATTAGAGAAAAATTGACAGACAAGTTACATCTGAAGAACCTTTTCCCACTAAAATAGTGTATTAAAAGAACTCTGTGGGGGCACATAGACAGCCACTGTGACTCTGCGGTCTTCAATTTAAGGTCAATGAACTCCTAAAGAATAAAAAAGGGGAGAGAAAATATGAGATTGATGTACAGTTTTGTGCCTCCTAAACCAATAGCTATGCAGTGAATCAACATCACATAGTCTAGGAAATCAGTCACTGTCAGGGAAACAGTCTCCTAATTTATTAGTTTGTTATTACTCTATTCTCCTATTTATTTCTTACCAGTTCTTCAGGATGCCCAGTAATGCAGTAAGCATAATGCAAATCTCAATGGTTTCCCTTTGGGTTGAAAGGTAGACCTTTTTAGGTAACCAGCAGGACAACCTAGCATAATGAAACCCTATGTTTGTGCTAGATGGGGCAGCTCCTCAGTCCTTCTGCCCCCTCTTCCTACCTCTTGTTCACTCTGCATAGGAGAGAAAATTGGTCAGAGACGATGGGGGTGGCGGCTGGATCTTCAAACCTGTCCTCCAGGCAGAGAGCTGTGCACTGCTACTTCCATTGGTGACCGCTTGGGCTCAGCACTTCTACCAGTGTATTTAACTGATGTGTTTTTTTCTGTCCCTCTGTGTTGTGTTTTGACCAATGTGGATTTACAAAGAGAAGAGAAGAGAGGACATGAAGGGTAGGTCTGCATTACCACACATCAGCATGGTACAAAGAAGGAAGGACAGAGGTTTGATTTGCTGGGGCCTTTTATGGCTCCAGTATTGTGAGTCCACATTATGACTTCAATGGCAAGGAGGTTTGGACGAGGTACCAGTCCCAGGCACACACCATCTGTGCACAGAGGACAAACTGGTGGAGGATCCTGCAGCCACACTGTAGGTGGACCACCCAGATGGTGTCTTTGTGTGTCTTTAACTTTGCTTTCCCAGTAAGAGAGAAACTTGAAGTGTAACGGTGTGTCCGAATGCATGCTGCATTACTGCAGGCATAGGCATAAAGCAAATTTGCACCCAGAAGAAGCCCTCCTATTCACTAGATTGACACACTAAATGGAGACTTTAGCCTTCTCCCTTCTTTCTTCCCTACTCCCAGTGCTGGTGCTGATATGGTGATGGCACATGATTTTCACAGCTTGTGCTGCTCTATTTCCTTCTTAAATCCTCCATCCCATGTGTCAGACTTGAGAAGACAGAGAGAAGTAATGCACAAGGGTGAGAACAGAAAAAGAGAAGCTTCTCCCTGATAGAAGCCCTGTCATGTAGCCCAGTCCCTGTTGCAAACTACACTGGAATTACTTCAGTCACAGCTGAACTTGAACCAGAAGCATGCTGATTCACATCCATCAATTTGTCTCCTTTTCTTGGCTAGCCTTTGCTTTCTTCTTCCTCAGGTGAAGTTCTTAATCTCATCTCTACTTGTTTTCTTTCACTTTTCTATCACATCTCTTAATCCCAGAAAACAACGCCAAAGAAGTGCATTATTCTAATAAGTATTCCACAGCAAAATTTACTAGTCCCTGAGACTCTTCTTTCTTCTCCTCCATTTTGCAGTTTGGTCAGATGATTGATCAACTGAAAAGAACAAAGTTAACAGGTGGACCAAGAATGAATGGAGATGATAACAAAGAGCTGCACAGCCCAGAGAAGAGAAAGGAGATCTAATCTAACGGTCTGGATCTACTGCAGTTTCAGCCCTGAGCTCAGTGATTGGGGAAAGGCAGCTGGATGCCTGAGCTCCATCAGGCCTTGGGAAGGTAGAAGAGGTTAAAAAGAAACTATGCTTTGTACTGTCAGACCCAACTCAAAGTCCAGGCAGGCTTCACTGTCTCAGAAAGATCAGGCAGACCCATTCCAGTGGTTTCAAAAGGGCCCATGAAACTCTGGTATTTTCATCAGCTTCATATAAAGACTGGTATGTTCCTCATGTTTAGTGACTCTTTTTTGCACAGGACTTGGTGCTTACAACTGAAACCAAAGTAATAAGCAGGTGATAAGGAAAAGAAAATAAAACCCACCGTTGTTTAGTGACTTCTTAGGTTGAAGGTTCCTTTGGGTCAGTCATGTTTAATAGGTACTAATGAATCTATCTTATGTAAAAGTCTAATCTCTTTTGGGAAAGAAAAAGAAACCACCCCCCCCAATTTTTATCTCCACAGTCTTGTAGCAATGAGTTCCACAGTTTAAATATGTATCTTGTTTTAAGTCTGCTGCCTGATCTCCCCTGAGCCCCCTCAAGATAGTGACTTGAGAGTCACTCTTACTCTCTGCTTTTGTTTAATCTCACTTTGCTCCTTCCTTTCAACATAAACCCAAACATTTTTCCTATCTTAAAAAACCCTGCTCTTCAACTGTCACCTTATTTCTTTCTTGCCTCTTCCATTTCAAAAATCAGGATTTTTTTTCCATGCAAAAATTATTCTGCATCCTCTTCAATCTCACTTCCACACCACTAAGTCTGGCAAATGGCATTTGAGCCTCCCACGAGGCTATTCTGATCACTGAGGCACTGTATAAAACAGAAGCAGTGGCAGTAATTCCTCTTCCAGATGTGTTTTCTCTGGGAACAGCAAATTTTCAAAAAGCTGCACCTTATTATTCTCTGCAGAGTCAGCCTAGAATTCTCCTTTTCTGTGAAACCTACAGCAAACAATGATGAGACTGCTGCTTGTTTTAATGTTCCCTTTAACTTCCTCACATCCATCTGCCATATCTTCTTTTATCCTCTGAAACTTACTGAAACACATCTTTTTGTCCTGTGCTTGTGCCTCTCCTTGTACACAGGCCTCTGCTGTGCAGCTGAAATTCCCAGATGCTACCAAGCAGCAAGCAGTACACATCCTGCACATCCACATCCTGCATCCATCTTTTTGAATGTAGGAACATGTAAAAATTTCCTCTTCATATGCACTATGAATAAAATTTTTTCACAGGTAGAATGACACACTTCAAAAACCCCAGGTACCTAGTGGCAGGATGCCAGGTATAAATGTCAGCATTTAATCCCATTCAATCACTTGTTTTTACAATAGTTTAGCACTCTGTTAATGAAAGGGATGCAGCTGAGATTTTTTTCCCCTCTGATAATAGTTTTGGTGAGACCTAAACCCATTTTTCATTTTCGCTGCAAATTAAGGGCGTGGTCATTGTGACTGCTTGACTGGGATTACCACCAAATTAGAGACTGAGTTAGTGCATGTTGAGATGCTTGTCATTCAGCTACTTGTTACCACTCCATCACAGAACTGTTGTCTCTTACCATGTGCCATTTCTACTCCAGCGTGACCGAAGAAAAAATAAGGGTGCTTAAGACAACAGTGGGTCTCCAGTCCTTCAGCAACTCAAAAAATTCTGTGGGCAAGTATCTTAGTCTCTAGAATGTCTCAGCTTCATTTTTTTGTCTGATGTCTAGTTTTGAGACAAAGGGATATCCGCCTCTCTATCCATGTGAGTTGTAATTGTGATAGGCTTTTGTACTTGTAATGCCTTTTTCAGTTTCCTATGAATTTGGAAAAGATCCAAGCACAACAGCAATGGTCAGCTTTGCCCCCAAACACAGAAATAAATTTTATAAACTATTAAGTATTAGAACCACATTATTTACACACACTAAATGAAATACATATATTAACCTCTGAAGCTCAAATTCTACCTAAGCACAGAACGAGAGTAATAAAATTACACAATTAATAAATTGGGGAAAAGAAAGACATAAATACAGATGAGTGTGTGGGAATTTTTGACACCAAAAGGAGAAAAAACTACAAAGACTGACCCTGATCCTGCAGACATTGATTAGAGTAACTTAGGTCCTCTGTGCAGAGATTTCTGTCAGCATCTGGGGACCTGAAACCTGAAATGTGTGAATTTTCAGCTGATTCTTTCCCTTTAAGAAGTCACCATAATTAAGTCATGAAAACTTTTTAATCTCTGCAAAAATGTGCTTGTAATACCATAAATACAGATGAATGCTCATTCATGCTGGACCTTCAGTAATAGGCTTGCAAGTCACTGTCACATGATTTTTTTCCATAAGATGCCTCATCTTTCTTACATAATTTAGGCAGCTCAAGGCATGAGCATTATCTTGACCTAAAAGAAAAAAAAAATCTCCATATACAGAGTTTTGTCTTATTCTGGCAAAACTCCCCCATGAAAGAACTGTCGGGTTTCAAACACCCCACTAATGGTACAGTAAATTACATTTTCTCATTTGGAACATTGTAATAGATTTCTCTACAGAGTGATTTATCATGCAACAATTAGGAACCCTAGGGAATTAGATGACCATTTTAAATTTTATCAGCTTGTTTCAATAAACTGTTAATGTGACCCTAATGTTTGGGAAGCACTTTAATATAATCAGATTTCAGTTGTTCAATCTACTGACATTAATGGCTACCTCATTAATCATAGGATTCTCACAGAGACCTCAGAGGCTGTGCTAAGTTCAGTGGACCAGTTCTTACAATAATAAAAACAACAGGCAATTTTCAACAGGGAAAAATTCTCACTTTAACTGCAAAACATTGGTTTTTGTTATCCTCCAGGAGTCGACAAGGTCATTTAATAATCCTCCAAAGCTTGGAAAAACAACATTTTTGTGTAGTTCAGTTTTATTCATAAATTGGTCAATTAAAAATGATACAGTCATAAGAACTGCAATCTTGTGCTGTAAACAAACAGTGGCAGCCTAAGATGTAAAGTATGTGAGGAAGACTGCAATAGCCTATGTACAACTGGGTGTTATGGTTCAGAATATCTACCCCATGTACCCAGGGACAGTGATGTTTTCTCCCTGTAAACACTTGTATTCCACAGTGATGGCTCTCACCTTGCTGAATACACCACTATTTACTAATAAAGCTTACTGATCTGTAAGGTGTTACAAGAATACTGCAGTGGCTTCCCTGCCATCACCATCAAAATATCTTTTTTTGTCCTGAGGAGTTTAATGGAAGACCATATAAATAATACCAAAGTCTTAGTAGGAGACAGAGTGTTAGAATTTGTGTCTCAAGGTCCAGGGAAATTTTTATGACCTTAGGTGTCCTTACAGAATATGTTAGGAAACACATAGTCATATGTCAATGCAAACCTTGAAGAGGTCTAGGAATGATCTGAAGGAAAGTTGAGTCCTTTGCATGAACAGATAAACCACCAACCACTTGAATATTTCTTTTCTGTTGTTCAGAAAGTTAGTAAGAAGAAAGGTGTGGGCGCAGGACGTGAGGAGATATTAAAACAATTTCTGAGAAATTGAAACAGCAACAAAAGTCACTAGTATCACAAAAAGTTGCAAGCTGAATTCAGTAGAAGAAGGAGCTTTTCCCTTCCAGTTGCACAAGTTGGCTCAGCAGCTGAAGACCTGCTTGTCAGCCTTTGATGGACAGCAGAATGTTGGAAACGTCCATTGCCTCCAAAAGAAAGCACTTTTGCTAATAAAGTATCTTCTGGAAATGAAGGAGCCAATAATTGCTTATAGCTCTAACACACAGTCTGAGAATGCCAAACAGCAGTAAGCACTGAAATGGTTAATTTTAAAAGTTGCTTTTAATAGATCTTGGTTTCTTTATTGATATTGCAATCTAACTTAGGTATATATAATTGATAAGTTATTCACCTGACAGTCAATACGATTAATGTGTACTTAGTTTATTTGCTGAGTTAATCTGTCCAAAACAGGAAAATGGTAGCAAGCCAAAGAGGATATGTACAGTATTGACATATTTATCCAATAGGTTGTTGGGGCTTCAATAAAATCAGGTTTACCAAGTTAGAGAGTCAGTTCTTTAAGACATTAGCAAGGAACATGCATGTTGATTCCCACTTTGTTTAGCAACGAAGATAACAAAGACCACTAAATTAACTCTGTTTTTCTAATACATCTAAAATACAAAAAGGTGAGTTTGATCTTATCAGATAAATGTGCTCAGAGGAGGAAATGTTAGCATTTTGGATAGATTGGAAGGCAGCAACGTAAAGCCACACAGCAGAGGTGACTGTTTATGTAGTACCCAAGAAAGGGATGTAGCATTCCCAGATATGTTTTCAAGGTCAGTGAAAAAAAGCAAGGAATGGTAAAGACCCCTGGGTTGCTAAGTCTACATCCTGGCTATCACAAGCACCACACACGGCACTCTCCTTAATGTCTGTCTTAAAAAGGATTGGATTTCTTGCTGCAAATACTTCCACTGAAAGCTACTCCAGTCCTTCTGTTCTCAAATGGTTAGAAATCTTCTTAATAATCAAATAAAAATAATCCATGGTGAGTTTTTTCATTGTATTACTCTTTTATAAAAGTATTGCCATACTCTTTTTGGTATTTGACTAGCATTACCATTTAGCTTAAATATTTTCCTACCAGGCATTCCCATTCCCTTGGCATATATCCCACCAAACTCCAAGTCTTCTAATTCACTGCCATACGAAATATTTCTTATTTACCTGAGCATTCAAAGCTTTTCATTGTCTGTTCCAGATTCACCTAATTATTCTGGACTATGGCTAATGAGTCTTGCAGAAGTGGTCTCATCAGAAGAGAACCTAATATTGGGGTGCAGAGAGCTATGACAAACACATAAAGGAGTGCTGGAGTTATAATTACTATAGAAGAGAGGATTCTGATACTAAAAGACTAAGAGCTGCTGTTCTGAACCAGCCAGATGCACATATGTGTGGCTACAGCAGAAATTGTATGAGGACAGCAATTAGAGAAAATAAACTCACAAGGTAAGTTATCATATGACAAGCTCTCAAAAGCTTATCTTCTAGTTCTGTATAGATTTTTTACTTATCAGAAAAAATCCTATGAAAAGAAAACCCCTGATATAATTTAAAAGGGCCAATGTGGGGGAGTCAGGATTAGCAAAAGGGCAGAAGTACTGCAGTGATAGCTATCATCAGAAGCTAACTAAAAAGCTTGAAAGGTTTTGTAATACAGGAACTCTCTATAATATGCAAGTGCAGGACCAAAAAAAAAGAGCTTCATGGAGGTGACTGAGGTGGGAAAAAAGAACTAGCAGAGAACGTAGCACAACTGGAGGCAGAGGAGATCAGAATGAAGACACAGGAAAATGAACAGCATTACAAGATTTGGAGAGACTGAGTCATTTTAATTTTGACTAAAATCCTTAAAAAAAATTTGAAGCCATAATCTGTTAGTAATTATATATGTGGCCTTGGCTGATGGTCCAGTGCAGGAGTTACCTGATGTATGGCTTTAGTGTGAAATGTGACATTTTTAGTACATGTTATCGGCAGTGATCCATCACGGCATAATATGTAAGATTACCCACCGGAACTGTCTTTTTGCTTCAGGTGATTTTATTTATAGTTTGTGCAGGCGCAGACAAGGCAGTGAATCTAGGCTAGCACAGGAAAAGACGAACAAATGAAGCACCTTCCTTCTGGATCGTGCTTTGAGACAGAGAGGGAACTGACAGTTGAGCATCTCAGGTTGAAAAGCAATGATAGGCTTTAAAGGGACACTTAACTCCAGGACACAGGTCTGGCTGTTTGCTCTGGGTTTTGAGAGGAGGGGAGAATAGTAAGGGTCGGTGTTTCGAGGGAGGATGGTTTTGTTTGGATTTCATTTATTTTGCTCTTTCTGATTGCCATTTGGGAAGGAATGGCTTTGAACTCTTAATTGTATATTTTGTTTTTATCAGAGCACAGACCCATCCTGTCCTTTCTCACTCCCCCCCCTTTTCTCTTGCAGTCCTCACTTTACTGCTTTCTTCCTTCTCTCTTTCCTTTCATCTTCCACCCTGACAATAAACAGTCTGGAGCTGAATCCAGAGAGCAGAAATGGCTCTGACTCCCTCCCCACCCAATAAGGATCCCAATAAAACTTTAAAAAGGCATCCAGATCTTAGCCGTGTCG
>NW_009627070.1:8814-22805 GCF_000690535.1 Cariama cristata
TTGTATGAGGAAACGAGCACCAGGGATGGAAGCAGCAGCAGCTTGGGAAGAGGTGGAGCCTGTGCAGAAAGGATGATGAAGATGCTAAGGATTAAGAGCCTGGTTGCCTCTTGATGCACCAGGTATGTATGTCAGTAACTCTCATTAGGTTTAATGTGAATAACAGTCACAAATCCCCTAGGGACTGAGAGAAGCACAGATTCCTTAATGTTTCCATGAGGAATACTTTGAAATCTTCATAAAACATTCATATTTGATGGAAAGGAAAACCTACTTTAATAAAACATGTTTACCACTATTATACAATCAGCAGTTGGTATTTTATCTACTTGACTACCATGTATAACACACTTGCATTGCCAGTATATATTATAAGGCTAAGATCACTTTACTGCACATTATTGGTTTGTTTATCTAACATTAACAGTTCATTTCATTGTAACCTCAAAATGGAGTATTTTAACTAAGTAAGCCAGAATGAACCCAAGGTTACAGAATAGTTTCTTTTTTCTTTCTCTGAGACTCTAGTTCTGAATGTGGCTTCAAAGGCAGACATCTGTACCACAAAACTGCTGAGTTTGAAGCGATTGTTATTTAAAGTTTATTTTACTGCCTCAAAGAAGGTCACAGTTAGGTTGGAGTCCCTTGTTCTGGGCACTGAATAAATGCAGCAAACTCTGAGAAGGGTAGTTTGTTGACTAAAAAGGGATGTCATGGGACACCTGATGTGCCCTAAGGTATTTCACCTGGCTGCTTCAGAAGGCCAGAATGTGCTGCAGGCTCTGTGCCTTATGGGCCAGTCCTGTGGGGAGGCTCTTTATACACCACGGCACACAAAACAGCATTAGATGCCTACATTCAGGCAACTTAATCCCATCTTCAAAATGTCTGCTGCTTCCAGAATACATCCAGGGATGTTTTGCTTGTGACTGCACACCCTTAATGTCCTTTGACTACAGAATGGCACAGGACGTTCATAAAACAAGGCACACAGCTATGGAAAATACTCAGGGTTGCATATACACTGGTACTGAAATAGATACAAACAATTCAGAGGAGAGCAAGAAAAGCAAGCTCTGCTCCATAAAAACCTTTCACTGTCCTGGTGTAATTATCTTCATATAATAAAAATATTCCAAGTCAAACTGATGAGTATCTATTGTTGATGAAATTTTACTTATTGTAGGTTGTTTTTAATTCATGTGCATACATTTTAGAAATCAAGGATAAAATCTGTCCAAGTTCCAGTGCAGCTGGGTAAGTACAGGTGTGTGATCTCCAGTGTTTTATATACCTTTTAATGGTTGCTGGCATTTCAACCATTGTAAAACTAAGAATAGTACACACTTAAAGCTCACATATCATGAGTAAAATCTGCCACACTTCTTGAGGAAATGTTAAAATGTTCAACATCCATGTTCTCAACAAGTAAATAACACATTATAGGGCTACATTATGACCAGATTATATCTATTAGTTACTGCTGTGCACCATGTAAATCTCCAGATTCCCCTGGGAAATGAGAAAATCATTTCAGACTTCAATAACTAACAATCAGTTATTGCTCTGGGCAATAATAAAGCTGAATGCAATTACCTAAAGTGAAGTTAGCAGTGTAACAAATGAAATACAGATTTCTTTCTCTCCTAAAATAAATGTAGCATCTCCTCATCACACACTACCGCATGGTATAATAGGGTCTTCTAAACAGTGTATTGTCTGAACAGCCTATTTGAGATTTGAAATATATGTGATTAAAACTTATAAAAGTTACTTTTTATGACATCACTTGCATGATTAGTGCTGGAAAAAGACTAACGGCTATGAAACTGCAAAAGCAAAGCACTCATTCTAGGAAAACAGATTTCAAAACAAGATTCTCTGCTCCCAGTAGTACTCTTCTTCACACAGTAAAGACAATTTACCCCAAAACAGAAATAGAAAATTTCTGTTCATAAAATGCCTTTGATCAGATTTTTCTTGAAACATGTTAGAGTTGTAAATGCAGCATTTCGGTCTTCATACTTACCCTACCTCCTGACACATTAATTTATTATTTATTCCACTAACATGAAAATGTACAGCCTGTTAAGGAAGAAAAAATGTTTTTATTTTAAGCTGATTTTTAAATGAAGTGTTTGAGAACTGAAGTCCCTAGAAGCTAGAACTTTCCTTAACTTTGCAATGGATTGTATAATATAAAGCATATGCATAAATGTTTGCAGGATAAGGATTTTTGCATATAACTGTGGAATGAGTAGAATTTTCAGTAAGAATGAAGAGATTAGATACTGGATGAAAGAAAAATATGTACAAAAATATTGATAACTAAGAATAACACTGTTTTTCAGCTATGCTACCTTTTGCCTTGTTATGTAGAGTAAGTATTAATTCTCCGTGCTGAATTATTGCTAATTAATTATTTGCATGTACTTCCTCTTTGTCACTACAGAATTCAATTATCCTGGAAGAGATTTCCCAGTAGAAAGTTAATCCTAATTCCTGATTTTTTGAGAAACCAGCTTTTTATTTATAAATACAGGTTGGGCTTGAACCAAGAACGTTCCACTTATTTCCAGCTACTCAAGTCTTTTTTTATGCATGATGCTGAAGAAATAGCTTCTTATTATGTCAGGTATTTTTTTATACCTTACCCTAAACTGGTGTTGGCATTTTTTAACAGTTCCTTGGAAGATAATGACCCCCCTTTCAAACTGCATCCACTCTTTTGTTGTTGCAGGGTAGCTCAGTAGTGTTACATGAAGCTCATTTTCAGAAATTTTCAGGCAAAATTATCTTTTTTTTTTATATATTTATATGGTGCACAGTTCAACATATCATTGGTATTATCAGTATTAGTAATAATATATTTACAAAATGTGTTCAAGCAATTCCGGTCAGATCTGGCTGCCCTTCATTTCGGTAAATGTTTTATTGGAACACAGATACTGAGTCAGTGGATGCTTGAAGCAGATGAAAATGAAAAGATGGCTCACTTTGGCTATGCTAACCCTGAAAATATCCTTTTAAGGTAATTTTAGCTTATATTGAGATCATTCTGATACAAATCTCATTTAAAAAAGAATAGAATCCATGCAGCCATTAAAGCAGGGCAGCATCAAGAAGAGCCACGGTACGCAGCAGTTAGGATAAAACATTACAGCGTGAAGCTGCATCACTTCAGTATTTTCTCAGTTAACTGGAGCTGTGCTTGGCAATCATTTGTAAGGTTTGAGGAGTTCCAGCTTGTTACTGCTCTACTCTTATTCTACCTCTGCAAAACAAGGAGAAGAACAGGGATGTTTTCCATGAATGCTGTCCACCATTATGAGTTTAACATTAAGTGTCCAAACTCTGGGTCTGATAACATTTAGGTACAGTTTTCATAGGGGAGAAGGAAACTCATAAAGCTGTAATGCAGTCAAGGGGAATTAAGGAGCTAATTACCTTACGTCTTTGGACTTGTGGCCAGCTGGGAAACATGGGTTATGTCTGTACTTACTTAAGTGGTTTGAAGTGCTGACAGAGGAAGCATCCACATTATCCTTGAATTCAGGCCGTGTAAAAATCCCATCTGCTTTTCCTAGCAGGTGATGCCAGGATCTTTCTAGGAAGGATCCTTCTGCCTTGTGTCAATCATTACCAAAGGGAAAAGTTGTCTGGGGGGAGGTAGCCCTGCCAGGCATAGCATGCCAGCCGCACGGCGAGGGAGCTGCTGCCCAGAGCACTTGCCACCATGGTCACCGTCTTCCCTCTCGACGGCAAAAACAGGACCGGCAGCAAACACGGTCCAGAGGACAGCCTTGAGGTTGTTCCTGCACTTCAGTGGCCTGTAGCCACGAGGCATCCCATCAATTAGGCAAAGGCTGTCAAACTAAAAGACCTGCTTTCTAATTGTGAATTTGTTATTAAGCTAATTAGCAAATTTTGGCAGTCCTCTTGTGTTTGTGGGAAGAAATGGTAAAGCGTGACTTTCCTAATAACAAAACAATAGAGCATGCATTAAAGATATTAAGAAATAGATGGTGAACCAAAAAAGTAGCTATTATTGAAGATACGCTTTTACTGAGGTTTTGCAGGGAACGACAGCAGGCCACACATGCTTTAAGATTTTTGCCAAAGCTCCAGCTAGAAATACAAATTCAATTTGATAAAAAATGAGAACAAAAAGATTGGCAGGTAGTAAAAAACATTGAGGATGGAATTAATGTAGTGATAAGAATCTGTTGGTAATCTGGAACTATTAAACTATTTTTAAATAAAGCCAAAGAATTACAAGTGATACCTGCAAAGGTGGGAGGTTTTATCCTGAAAATCGATGATTTGAAACTATTATGGTCACTTATTCCAAATGATTCAATGCAGTCTGCCAAAACAAATCTTTGACAAAGCATATACTCAGTTGTTGGATATAAAATCGTGTAATAAAGTAATGGTCAGGGTTAATGACATGCTTTAATTCTGAAATTGTCACTGACAGGATCGCTTTTGGAATAACTCATGCACTTATATCATCTGTATTTTTAAAAGCATTTTGAAAAATTAGATAGATTTCAGCAGACAGCTGTAAAAATTATGTGATAGCTGAAGGAAAGCCTAACAGTAAGAAATCTCAGTAAAACTTCCCAAATCTCAGTAAGTACAGTTTATTAAAAGGAGGGTTAGACTGTGATCTGATTACAGTGTATAACCACCTTCACAGTCAAAAGATGCTGAAGACTCCTTTGACAGATAAAGACAGAACAAGAGCCAATGGCTGAAAGACAGAATTAAATAGATTCAAATGAGAAATTAGGAACAACTGTCTTTGGCTGTTATTTACTGGTTTTTTGATCTTAACTATGAAGATGATTAATTGTGGGAACAAACCGCAGCAGAAAAATGACTGATTCTCCATCTCTGGATTTCCGTAAATCCTTTGCAGAGTGTACAACATGGTTCATTCAGACTCATGTCTCTGTGCTCAGCAAACCTCAGCACAACACTAAATGGGCAAGTTTTAATAACACAGGATATACAGACCATGAGATCAGATCATCTAACCTCTTCTGACTGTAAACTATGAATCTGGGGAATGTAGGCACCATTGTACAGGTATCCATGATGAACTATACTTTCTCTGAAATACATGTAACCTGTCACGATGAGTGAGACAAAACTCTGCAGGAGCCATACTTAGTTTGGTCCAAATCATGTGAACATTTAATTGAATAATCTTGTTACCAATCCATAAAATACATGAAATATAAACTGCCCATTTAAAACAAACATTAACTGAGAAGAAATATTTCTAAGTAGCCTTAACCACTAACTATAATATAAATGCTACTCTGATGGCAGTAACCTTAAAATAACAGAAAATCTTTTTTATAAAAGAGATGAATGTCATATTTATCCAGTTGAGATAAAAATCCATATGTATACAGAGTTTTATCATGCAGTAAGGTATGGAATTTCTGGCTAAATTACAAATTTACTGTCAGGAAGGAGCAAAAGCAGGGCTCCTCCACAAGGCAGGTTGGCCAGGAGCTGCCGGCGGCTGCAGGGCAGGCATTGCCCTCACCAGCAGGACCCACACCCACAGCATCTGTACGTGATGGGCAGAGCCAAGGAGATAACTGGGTCCACTGACCATCCCAGATAAGGCAAAGCAAGGAAGCAGGTCCACAGTCCAGCAAGGACCTCTGTTCTAAACCTGCTGCCTGATTTTTTCATTTGGTGCCCTCTTCTTTTTTATTTTTGGGAAGCAGCAAATAATTGCTCCTTATTTACACTCTCTGCAAGCAATGACTTTCTGCCCCTTTCTCATGTTATCTCTTTTCCAGGATGAAGAGCTTTAATCAGTTTAATCTTCTCTTGTACAGTAGCCAAATCTGATCATCCCTGTTACCCACCTCCGTAATGTTTTCTGGTTTTATGTGTCTTTCCTGAGACAGGGTGACAAGATGCAGTATTCAAGATGCAAACACGTTGTTGCATATTGTGATACAATGAGGACTTCTGTTTTGTTCTCTGTTCTTTTCTAAGCAACTCTGATTATTCTATTTTGATTTTTTTGACCTGTGCTTCGCACCGAGCTGATATTTTCAGATAACTATCTACAGTAACTTCAAGATTTTTTTCTTGAATGGTAACATAGAGGTAAGGCTGTGTCTATAGCAGTGCCATGAGCCCTGACAGAGGCTGACCCTGGGCACTTGCGTTTGATCACCTGTGCTACTAAATAGCTACAACGGTGGCCAACACAGTATCAGTCTATGCCAGCTAGCTCTCTCCCAAACTACCACCAAGCATGGTTCAAGCTTCCTGAAGCATAATTCATCATCCACCAGGAATGCTTACTAACAGGAATGCATGTAGCCACACTGTTCTAGAGGGTTAGAGGGAATAATACTATGGGCATGTGCCATGACCTCAGCATCAAAGAACAGTCCTGGGTAAACCTAATGTACAAGTATGTCTAGGTGACAGAAGGAAGACTAGGGAAAATGTGGGCCCATTGCTCAATGAGATGGGGGTGCCCTGGTTACCACAGGACATGGTAAAGGCTGAGGTACTGAAGGCCTTCCTTATCTCAGTCTTTACTAGCAAGATGGGCCTTCTGATTCTCAGATCCCAGAGACTGGGGGAAAAGCTGGAGCAAGGAAGATGTACCCTCAGTGGAAGAGGATCAGGTCAGGGAACAATTAAGCAAACTGGACATACATATGTCCATGGGCCCTGATGGGATGCACCCATGAGTGCTGAGGGAGATGTCACTGCGCAGCCACTCTCGATGATCTTTGACCGATCATGGTGACTGGGAAAAATGCCTGAAGACTGGAGGAAAGCAAATGTCTCTCCTATCTTCAAGAAGGATAAGAAGGAGGACCCAAGGAACTACAGGCCAGTCAGCCTCACCTCGATCCCTAGGGACATGATGGAGCAGCTAATCCTGGAAACTATCTCCAGGCACATCAACAAGAACAAAATCATCAGGAGTAGTAAGCATGGCTTCACCAAGGGGAAGTCCAACTTGATAAACTGCTACGATGAAATGACTGGGCTGGTAGACAAGGTGAGAGCAGTGGATATTGTCTACCTGGACTTCAGTAAAGCCTTTGACATGGTCTCCCAGTGGATCCTCACAGACAACCTGTTGATGTATGGGCTGGATGAGCAGCGAGGTGGGTTGAAAACTGGCTGAATGGCCGGGCCCAGAGGGTGGTCATCAGTGGCACAAAGCCCAGCTGGAGGCCAGTAAGTAGCAGGGTACCCCGGGGGCCAGTACTGTGCCCACTCCTATTTAACATCTTCATTAGTAATCTGGATGATGGGGCACAGTGTACCCTCAGCAAGTTTGCAGATGACGGTGTTATTTTCTGTCATTTGTATGGATAGTTATTTTTCTCATCATGTATGTGCAGTTCTTGCTGGATTTCATCAGCAATTTTAAAATGCAATCCCTGAATATCATGGTATGTTTTTGCTAATCTTTGAAGCCAGTTTAACTTTTGATTGTTTTTAATTATTTTGTATAATCAGAAAATGTTGTCGCTCTACTATTGAGTCATTTAGGACTGTATTGAACAGCAGGGATCCCACACAGATCATTGTGAATATGACGCTATCCCTAATGGTACAAAAACAGAGCTATTATTTCTATTTATTTTTTCTAGGCTTTAAACAAGAGAAGTAATTTTCCTTTTATCCCATAGCAACTTAGCTGTTTTGGCTTTCCAGTTATAATATTTTGACCAGTCATCCTTAGCCACATTTTTAGGTGACTCTTTCAAAGAACTCTAACAGATGCAGGAGGCATGACCCTCATCCTCAAAAATCATGGGGTATCTGCCCCCATATGTGGCATCCATCCAGTTCTATTTGCTATTGTAGTTTCAACTGTTTTCCCTGGTACAGAAGTCAGATGTGCTGGTCTGTAGTTTCCCAGCTCCTCCCAGCTGCTCTTTGTGCCTCACTTCCTTGTCTGTAAAACTGTGCTGCTGCTGCTACGCCTTTATGTTATAGGCCTGCAATGAAAATTAATTAATTTTTGTTTCTGAATCACTCAAATATGAGTGATACGAATGACTACAAGGCATTTAAACTATTGAGAGAAGTCTACTAAAGAGCAAATAAAAAAGGGAGTGTACACAATAAACACCAGCAAGAAATTTGTGAACTGAACTACTTATTATTTGTAGTGTGCTGAATATAAGCATAGAGGGTAAAGCTGAGAGGGATGACTATCACCCCCTAGTTTGTTTTACAGCTTCTTGAAAGCCAGGAGACATCCTCACTGAAAAACGTCTCCTCTTCTGGGAAGAAAAAAGCACCTATTCAGTAAACCGATGAGGAATCCAGTACAATGCTTAGAAAAAATGTGTGCCCTCTTTCTATTCTCACTTTGTCGAGCTTGAACTCCCAGTCATTAGCTCTTTTTATATATATTCTGTCTAATGGTATGTAAAGGTTAAGGAGTTCTTTGTTACCAGATTTTGATTGCTTAGATAGCTTTTCATAGATGGTGATCAGAGCATCCACTAAATTTCCATTGTTGCATTAAACAGATTGATGTTCATGAGGCTGGGATCTTACAGAGTCCCATTGGCTGGATATGGAAACAGGCTTAGGCATCTAACTGCTGCTTTAGGTGACATTCACATAAAAATAAATTCCAACATTTAGTTGTCCCTTAGACACTAGACTGTCAGAGAGTTGCTGCATCATCAGGCCAGTTTCACTGGCACGATAGCATTTGGTCTGGTGGCACTTCTCAGATCACACGTCACACAAAGTTTTCCAAGGATGGGACTGTTCATGGAGAAGAAATTCCTGGTTTACCTTGCAGTCCAAAGGAAAGGGTATTCACCTGGTGGGAATTCTTTTCAACCCCTCTTTCTACTTGATTTGAAACACAGACTAGATTTCAGGTTCCAGACTTGCTAGGAGAGGGCCCTATGGATTCTGCTGTTAGGTAACTGAGTGTATGAGGAAAAGCTCTGTTTCTCCTCCTGATGTGTTCAATTCCTTATTAGCTAATGTAATAGTAGTGTAGAAAGGGGGACAGTGCATAATACAGCTAAGGCACACATCTGGGATGGGAGAGAAATTAGTTCAAGTTCAGACTTAATGGAATATTTTATTATTCATACCAAATGGAGAAGATTTCTGAGGGAAACTGAGGAGAACAGTATCAGCCTAGTAATTTGGGGCATTATCCTGCAGCATGGAGAAGCTGGCTCCCAAACTATATTACAAATAATTTATAAAGTTGTAAATAGGTTTTTGTTTCCTGGATGACCTCACTAATATTTGGAGGCAGAGCATTTCTTTAGTTAATTTTGGAATGGCAAAATCCACATTCATTCTTGGAAGCTGAGCTTTTTCTTTGATGCTATAACAGAGAAATATTATGTTGGATACTTAACAGGCTAGCTTTTTTAAAAAAATGAACCAAAATAGCATCCAGTAATTTTCAAAATACGTGATTTTTCCCAATATGAAACGCATCATTGTAATTATCTAATTAAATCAGTAAATATGAAAATCTTCTCCCACAGCACAGATGACAGTTGTTCAGGCGTAAGAACTGTATGTATTACGTAGAATCCTATTTCCAAGGATCGTATTACAAAAAACATTATAATGTTATTAATCTTCAGTTGGAATCAAGACATGCACATATACATATAAAATTATTATTGAGGTGTGTGGGGATGTTAAAGTGTCCAAATTCAGTTCATAAGAATAATCTCTACCATACAGGAAATCTGTAAATATTGTAGAATATAAATAAGGTTGGTTTTTTATTCTGCAAGGTCCCCAAACAAATCACAGATTACCTCTGTCTTGTAATAGGACCTGTTCCAAAGATCTTTGAAGTTTCCAGTTGATTCAACAGGCTTTGGATCTGGCCCTACAGTAGTAAAACCTTCGTTGAATGTTTATAGATAACCACTTAGTCAGTACTGGCTTAAGAAAAGAAAAAGGAAATAAATTAAATGCATGTTCCAGTGACATAGGCCTCATGAAGAATTAACTAGGGTAAGCACTTATTCTAGTTGGTGCACTGTCGATCTGAACAATGCAGAAAAAATAATAATTAAAACATAGCTTCATGCTGAGATGAAACTTTCAAGAGTGTCTACTGTGTTAAGCTTATGATTTTTCTGGGTTTGTATTTGCAAGCATAATTATGTCCCAGAGGCAACAGGAGCTAGTGCTTGTCAGTCCCCATTTCCCCCTCTGATAGGAGATTAATTTCTTTACACAGAAATTCAAAAGTTGATGCCAGAGCAATAATAATAATGTAAACAAGTCTTTTATTCTTTTAATCTGGAATGCATAATTTAATGGCATAGTCATATAAATAATGAAAATACCACATCTACTTTAGACAATTAAGGGTAAATTGAAGGTAGCATTTAATGTAGTATTGATTGACTATATCAACAAAATGACGGCAGACATCTGTATGGATGATAGCAGTTAGGAAAATGTTACCACGTCTATCAATATGGATTAAGTAGGGGTGGGATGGAGCAGACTTGATGGCTCAGACTACTGGTAATGGAATATGGAGCCTTTCAACTCCAGCACACTGACTTGAGCCAGCCTAGGTCAGCCTGTGACTGAAAGTCATTATCATCAGATGGTTCTTCAGTGAAATGAGTTTGTCCTAATGGCAGGCTGTTTGTGTCACAAAATGCACCATCTATCATGACTGACACCGTGTTGAGCTTTTAATCTGGAAGGGCTGGAAGGAGAGAGGATGGGCTCTGCATCCCTTCTACCCCCGCGGGGAGCAGGGGTAAGGACAGTTGTCCAGGGCTGCTCTGCTACGGGTTACACTGCAGAGGTTTTAGGAATGTCTGATTTTAGGGACAGTGGTGCTAAATACTAACCAAGCAAAGAGCAAGAGGAAGGTACCTGTGCTAAAGAAATTGCAGCTGAAACGTAAGATAAGATGTGAACTAACAGACAGAAATAGTAAATATGAGAGAAGCACAATAGGAGTAGGCTCAGCACACGCGCAGCGTCAAGTTACAGTAGCTATCCTGCCACACTTGTCTTTTGGATGGATTTGAGACTAAAAGTGTTAGATGGGGAAAGCAAAACAGGGTTTGTTAAAAAAAGACCCATGAATAAAAGTACAGTGGAAGCCAGTATCCTAGGTCAGTCAGAGGTGAGAAGCAGCATATTAAAGCTAAGTGAAAACAAGTCAGGATTTCAAAATTAAGGCAAAGTGTGTACAGAGCTGGTGTAAAGATGGCAGACGCTGGAGAGATGCAAAGTGAGGAATGATATGTACAACGGGATGAGCTAAGAGGATTATTTCTTTCAGCATCAGTTCTGGTTGGATATAAGCAAAGCAAGACTGTATCTGTCAAAGCCACCAGAAATGACATTGTTAGGAAGTGACAGGAGCATAGAGAGAGTTTTAGCTTTGTGGTTGGATCGGAAATACTGTACCTTTTAGAAGTTCTGGAGTAAGGTATTACATGAAAGATTTAATGAAAGTCTGAATAGTAGCCCCAATCAAATAGCTGTTTTATTGCCAACATTCAGGCTACAGTTCTGGATGAGAGATGAGGCAAAACTCTTACTCATAGTGATGGCAAAATGAATAGAACAAAAATAATTAAGAACATACTTTCACATCTTTGAGCTTAACCTGGTGGTTAGACATACATGAGGAGACATCAGGTTAGACAGCAGACAAGTTGTTGCATTTTGGGGAGTTAGTTTTCTGTATGTTAATTTAATCTGTCTTGTCAAGTTGGAGCAAAGACTTGAGCATCATTTTCCAACCTTTTATCTACTGAACTCTAAAAGCTCAGGGACTGCTTCTAGGAGCTCTACAAAAGATAAGAAAAGAAAGCCTATTTTCAGTAGGCTTAACTTCTATTCAAAAATTTTTCACAAATCATAGAGTTTAAAACCACTGCATAGAAGGAGAACAAAAAGGGATAGAATCTTGTCAAATTGTTAGAGTTGAAGATCTTGTGAAAAGACGAAAAATAGGAGGAAAATCAGGAAAAGAGAGCCACTGAAAACAATGGCTGATATATTTTCTTCAAAATTTTGTAAGATAAAATAAAACTATCTTAGTTGAAAAAACATTTTTTGATGTTTAAATTCATCTGCTCAAGGGATATGGCACCAAACTGATGGGTGTGGCAAGATCAAGAAAATATTCCTCTCTGATTGATATACATTTCAGTTACAGTTAACATATTTAGTAATTTTATCCCTTGTGTATTTATACCTGTAAAAGATTATAAATATCCTATGACATATATACTCCACTAAGGGTGCTTCTTATCCTACAAAACACAGCAAGCATAGCTGTCAGTAGTACAATCATCTACATGTCAACTGCCCTTCTGACCATTCCACCGATACGCATGCCTTCTCTGCAGAAGAAACCATGCAATGGGAAACAAACATTTTTCCCATAAAATGAGGATTAAAAATGAAGAAAATCAAGACAGTGAAACAAAAAATGGTGAAAATTTCTCAGTGGTTGTAGAGGTCCTTTTCAGGAAGTCGTAATTCTTTATGACATCTTTATGGAGTCAGTATCGACACTGCTGGGCATACACAGGCTTACTACTTAGAAGAATAACTTGGTGGTGAAATTAATATCATGATTAGGTGAAATTAGGTGAAACTGAACTAGAATGAGATGTGTTTTGCTACAAGGACTCACAAGGACAAACTCCTCAGCAGTGGTTGAGATAATGCAAAATCACGCAGCTGGGTACACCGATTCTGATATTCATTCATGTTTGTTTATTTTGGTCGCGATTATGCAGTCAAAAATCATGTGTAACAGCTATTTGCATGTGATTGCTGTTTTGCACATACTACTATATTCAAATATCCACGAGCATAATCATGACTTGGGCTTAACTGAATCATATTAAAACAATCAAGGAATTAAAACAAAGTATTAAAATATTTTACATCTGTATGGTTCCTGGCTTACCATTAGGAGTATGAATGAAATAAAATATTGCTGAAAATTCGGAACACATAGAAGTTAGAAAAATCACAGGTGGTGCCCACAGTGCGTGTGACAACCCCTGTCCCAGAGGGCACAAGATACACTGGGAAGCAAAACATAAGGTTGTGTCCAGTGAGCTGCTGTGTTCAAAGCAGCTAAAATACCCTTAGTGTGAGATTCCTTGGCAGCAAAGGCACAAAAAAAGCTTTGTGCCTCATCACTCGAAATAAGGACAGGCTATATTTCTAAGAAAGCTGTTTCATTTCAGCCATCCATTAAGCTTGCTACAGACATGACTGGAGAAAAGTCTGTGGTTTGCTACGCATGCCAGAGAGAAACTCTGGTGAATCAACTTTTCGGTAGGCTCAGTCTCCACTCCATATGCGTGTCATCTAGAAAGACGGGGAAAGTTCAGCTGGGTACGGCTTTCACTTCTGAAGTTGCAGAGGTAAACAAATCCAAATATTGGGGTTTTGTATCTTTCCTTACAGGGAAGTGTTACACTTAGTTAACAACTGCCATTTTGCAGGAAGCACAGTATGCACTTGCAGTAAACTGTTCAAACTGTTCCAAGAGCCAGTGGCTTACTTCTTGCACCGAAGTAAACGCATTATCTGTTGCAAAAGACCTAGCATCATCTCAAAGTGGTGAAAAATTAACCGACAGCATTAGTAATTTCCCATGTGTTATGTTATTAGGACCTTAATCTAAGCTCCCACTGAAGCAGGTTTGTGATGGTGATGATGGGAAGGTGGCTAATTGCTTTTCATCCTACATGTCTGGAGAAACAATTCTGACAGAGGTAGGCAAAAGAGTGGCAAAAACTGAGCAGAGGGTGTGAAGGGGGGATGCTGATATACTCCAGACTGAACTCTGGGCCTCCCCCAAAGCATGTCCCCTGGGAAACCCAGCGAGACACCCGAGAGGTGCAGGCAGGAGGGAGCGAGGCCTCTCGTCAGGCAGGCAGGCAGGCGCTGCGGGGCCGAGGCCGGAGGCGAGG
>NW_009627071.1:0-14671 GCF_000690535.1 Cariama cristata
GTAATTGCAAAATTATTGAATTTTTGAATGATTGCTTTTCAAGTTGTGAGCAGGTATATCTTCATTAATCTTATAATGATTTCTGAGATAGTGACACACTAGCTAGAATCCTGCTCGCCTAATGTCTTTGATTTCAGCGCACTAAAATGCCAAATATTTGGTCTAATGACTTCTAATCATACAGGGAATCACTAGGTGCTCCTCCACAGTATCCGAGTCACTGAATTCTATTTATCTAGAAAGAAACGGTGTGGGTTCAGACTGTACTGTTGGTTTGCTATGAAAAAAAAAAAGTTATACTAAGAAAAATAAATGTCTTTGAACTTTAAAACCCATGTAAACCAAATTCTGTCCATGTTCCCCATCCTGCAGCCCTTGACTGAGCAGCCTCTTCGCTTGTGTGATGAGAGGCACACGCAGACCCACAGAGCACACGATGGGAGAGCACACTCACATACAACCCCACCAAAAAATACTTACATATCCCACAGGCATATCTTAAACCCTGGCTTTTTAGAAAAGGAGAACATCTTGTATCCTTTGCCTAATCACCACTGTTAGAATGTTTTAGATGAAATAAAGATGTTTGAATTACTCTAAAACCCATTCAGTGCCGCTGCAGGCAGGACACCTTACCAGCTATTGAGGGCCTCCGGGGCCCTGGGAGGGCAAGAAGCCCTTGTGGCTAGCAGCACTGAAGGCTGATTTTGTTGTCGTTAGGCCCTGAAAGCAGTTAGCTTTCCCAGGGCAAGAATATGACTTTTCTTGCATTTAACATTTAAAATGTGATTAAAATGTTAATAATTAATGTCAGACTACTTTTAATTTCTATCAGTGAAAGCATACGCTGCAGTTTATTCTATTTCCAGCAGGAAGAAAACTGTGAGCACTGTACCCTTTCGTTATTAAAGCTTTACAGTAGCAGTGTGAGTCTGTACAAATGTGAATTTGTCATCATTTTCTTGTAGTATAATATTTACAGTATTTCAGAGCGTATGTATGCGATCAGCATTTTGAACCCACTTGGCAATTGTATCTGAACATCTGCTTTCATGGTTTATGTTCACAAAGGCCTGGTTCTTTCAGCGCTGATACGGAACGAAGACTGATACAGCTGCAGCACACTGCTAGTGTTATGGACCCCTCACATTTACTGTTCACAGTCACGCTAGCAACTTCCGCAACGTTTGTTCTTTATGACAGATATACCATTGCAATTCAGAGTATAAGAATGCTTTTGGGCAAGCCAAAAGTGCCAAGATCTTTAGTTAACGATGGTCACCACTGTTTTTTAAAAAACATTTTGAGACATATCAAAGCAGTATCCTAGAAAATCAGTACATGGGGGGAAGGAAGGTGAAGGAAGAGAAATCATTAAAAGAAAGTCACAAAGAGCCGGGGCAAATGGCTATACTACATCATGCATTGGCTTTGCTCTGCTCCCTCCCTTTTCTGAAATCCAATGGAGCTGAAAATAGTATGCACATCCACTAGAGGAAGAGAAAAGTTGACACAAGAAAAAACACAAAGCAAAAAAAAAAAAAAACCCGCACAGATAAAGCTAGCAGAGGAAAACGATTAAAAAAACCCACAGCTTTTAGAAACACTTACCAATTTTAATACAGCATAAAAGAAACTGGCAAAATACGTTTCAAAGAGCATAAAAGAGAAAAAAGAACAACTCATCTAGCACTATCATAAAAAGTGAAACAAAAACGTTCACTCTAACAGCCAAATTTATACTTTTACAAAAGAGAGATGAAAGGATGCAATCACATGGATTTTAGAATAAGCTATTTCAGTGTATATATAATGTATTTGAAAATGAGTGTCTCTGCAACTAAAAGGCATGGACCATAGGAGATGCCTGAAAAGCCACTTGGCCTATTCCCCTGCTTTGAGACTCGACCGACTGCAATCAAAATGACTCCTGGGGAATGCTTGTCTGTGCTGTTCCCACAAATCTTAGTGAATACATTTTTCTCAGCGAAGAAGTAATGAAGATCTCACCAACTCCTTTGCAAGCCTACTTCAGTGTTACGTTACTCTTTGTATCTCAAAGTTTTTTCCTAACGTCAAACTTCTATCGCATTTGCTGCATTTTAAGCCCTTGACTAGTAATCTGACATACTGTGAGCACCGAGAACAGATTACACCATTTAGACTAAGCTCCTACATACATGGTTTATAACGGCTTTTGTCAGCCCAGTCCTGACTAAACAAACCACCCTTCCAAACCTGTTGCCGTTCTACTCATTCTCCTCCATTTTTTTCCAAATGCCCCCTTTTCCCCGGTGTGCAGTGCCCCAAACCGAGTGCCGCGCTCCAGCTGATGCCTTACGAACACTGTGAGTAGCGTGAAAAGATCACGTCACTTGTCCTGCAGATTATGCTGTCCTGTCTGAGCATTCCATTGTGGTGTTTGCCTCTCCTGTAAAAGGCTGACACTATCAAGTTTATGATGCATTATACCCTCCAAATTCTTTCCAGCGTATTTGTAGCTTACTGTTTTTCCCCTTGCCTGAATTTGAGCAGATGATTACTCCTGCCCAAGTGTAATAGCTTACACTTCTCACTGAATTCTAGTCTCATCTAAGGCCAGATAGTTCTTCAAACTTGTCAACTTCCTTCTGAATTTTAATCTTGCAGCCCCTTTAAACCAGTACTATCAGCAACTGCAGAAACGTGCTATCTATTCCAGCATACTCTCATTGATGAAAATGATTCAAGTTAGACTTTGGAGGAATCATGCTTACTAGAGGTCTTGCATTTCGTAAGAGAGCCACAGACAGCTGTTCCAAGTATGGACACTGCATCCATCTTATATTAATATACCTATGTTCTTTTATTTTACTTATGGGAATGCCATGTGCAACACTGCCAAAAGCTTCACCTCTGCTGGAATCTAAGCACCACACTTCATTTGCTTTTCCTCTAGGAAGGCCTTCTGCATTACCACTGGAAGAAATCAGATTCCTGTGATTTAATTTGCTTTTGACAAAACTATGCTGCCTTTTATTGATCACCTATCAGAGGTTAATTGTCTCAGAGGTGCTCACAAATGGTTTATTTATGCCAGTATTTTTTCAGGAATTGAAGTTAAGTAGACCAGCTGGAATTTTATCCTGCTCATCCATTCCCTCCTTTTATGAGGATCACCA
This sequence comes from Cariama cristata, assembly GCF_000690535.1. Taxonomy (NCBI): domain Eukaryota; kingdom Metazoa; phylum Chordata; class Aves; order Cariamiformes; family Cariamidae; genus Cariama; species Cariama cristata. The sequence continues at coordinate 3,162 of NW_009627071.1, forward strand.
GACTACCAACGTATTTGTTTATTAGATCCCACTCATTCTATTTAAGATTTAAGATCCTGTTAAGACTAAGAGAGTGACTAGAATGTATCAAGCTCTGCCTAGGGATGGATGAAGAATGAGTCGAGAGCTTATGGGTAAGATTAAGGAGCAGGCTAATATGGGTGACACTGCTGCGGGTGTTCACTACAGGCCACCTGATCAGGATGAGGAAGTCCTACTGCTTTAGTCACTTTAAGAAATCCTCTCTGATTAAAGCCATCAGGTCTAATTAATCTGAGATCATTCACCTCAGCTACCTGTTTTCCTCCTCGGCAGCTTAGCTCTGATAGTCGGCAATTGGCCCTTTTTGCAACGGCATCCATAGGTGTTTTTCTCTTTGAAGCAAAGGTCTACATGTACGGGAGAAAAGACAATACTGCCTTTCTTTTTTTCCCCCACTCTGAACAGGCTCCAGAGTAGACTCCAGACTTTATAGCCCTCAAATGAACCTGCCCAGCAGAAGGCAAGAAAATCAGCATAACCTTAAAAAAAAAAACACCTTTAATTTAATCAGAGGGCTACACATGCTCCAGCCAAGATTACTGAAGATTTTTTCAGTTTGGAACCAAAGTAATTTCTGAATTTGCCTTCAAAACAGTTGACTTTACACAACCACATTCAGCTGAGATATCAGAAATGTGTATGTAAGAAACCCTGTCCATCCGATGCTATGAGAAAAGCAAATAATCAAAGAATCAACTCTTTACAGAAGACTCTCATGCTGTCTGAGACTCTGTACAAAAAATTAACCTGTACCAATGGCCAGAAAACACCAAGATATTTGCAAAAAAAAAAAAAAAAAAAAAAAAAAGAAAGGAAGGAGCAGCAGATATTCTGCTCAGGGGTACAGGCAACTGCAGAAACATGCATTGCTGACACTGCATTCATTAAACAGGTGAAGTGATGCTTGACAACACGAGTTGGAGCAAAAAACTGATCAACTTCCAAAAACTTTGACAAGATTATAGACTTGCTGCGAAACCAGCTAGCATGAAAGGGATTTCATTAGCTGATAGGTGGGAAATGAGGGGCCCACTCCTAGATCCTAAGAACCTACATTGCAGACACACCAGCAACACAGCATCAGACATGAACCTGGTTCCGGCTAACTGATTATCTTTTCGCTGGAAGTGACATGCAGGCTGATAAGGTGGTTTATCTCCTGTCATTTGTATTTCATAAGACAGCCTTTAAACAAATCACCTTCCTCACACATCAAGCAAGGCAGAGGGAGTGCCAAAATACGGTGTTGGAAAGCGGTTTCACAGCATTATTACACAGAGCATGTAACCTTTTGAGACTGCTTTGTATGCGACTACATCACACACCATAAACCAAATCAGTAATTCCCATCTCTAAGAAGAAACGTATCTCTAATCCAACATTTACCTCAATAAAGGATAATACTGCAACTACACAACTGTGAAGTCAATGTGCCATAAATCACTACTAGAGGTTTCCCTTTTCAAAGAGAAAGGATATATTTTTCTAGGAGTTAACTTAAGAGAAATACAGACTCAACAGGTCAATCATACTTATCTGTTGACTTAAAATAATTCCAAGAATGTCAGGGATCCTTGAATATCTACAGTAAGGTAAAATTTGACATCATATGCTGTACAGAGTCATCTAATACTAACAGAAGGCTTGAAATACTTATGTCTGAGTAAAAGGTGAGAAGGTTGCTTGAATTATCCGAAGTGAGATGTAACACTCAATCGTGTTGTGGGTTTTGAAGTTCTCTGCATGCTGAGGAACACACTTTCCTCTGCAGCTTCTTGCTCAATTGAAATAACTGGAAGAAATGTAAGTTAATTACCACAGGTGAGCTTGGATTTCTGCTCCAGGAATAATGTTGTGCCGCTTCTACCACTTCTTTTATGTTATACTTCACTTCTGACACCAATGAGAGGTGCGCTGGACTCACGGTCTTTGGATGACAGACTGACAAAACCACGGAGAAACTTGACCACTTTTGTAACACTTTGGGTTGGAGTAAAAAACTTTCCCAAATATCAGCAGTAGCCACCTATTCAATACAATTTAACAGGGGAATCCACCAAGCGCTTCCATGCAGTCTCCAGCATGTAAAAATTCAGTATACAAATGACTACAAAATACCACCTGCTTCCTGCATGGCAGACTGGTAAAAGAAAAACTCATTGTCAATTTTGTCTGTGGTGTTCTGAAACCTGTCATGGCACTTAAGGAAACAGCCTGGTTGCCATTTTTCAGTTCAGCACATTACGTATACCACCAAACCTGAGACACGCACACAAGAGGATACAGGATGGAAATACCAGGATAAACCATTCCATCTCTGGTTTGGAAAAAAAGACACCGTCATGACAAACGCAAACACTAAGGGTAACTTTCCTTCCACAGTAACTGACAGAGCATGACACTGAGAGGCATAACAAAGAAACACTTCAGCATTATACAGCTCCAATTCAATGCAATTTGGAGCACGATGACAGACTTCATTCTTGTGAAAATTATAAAGCATTAAACATGTATATGAGAGTCAGGCCAGTTTCAGCACTAAAACATTGCCTTGGGCAGCTTGCTTATGTGAGGAGAGGAAAAAGCTGATCTACCATTGGCTTTTATAGCTAGTGAAATGAAACAATAAATAGAGGTAGGAGAAAACCAACAAATTTTCACATTGCTCAGGTATCCTGTAGGTCAAAAGGGCTGTGCAGAATTGGTCTGTGCTCCCAAATGAGTCCTCTCTACAGTCACAGGTAAGACTTAGTCACACAATGAGGAGGGGAAATACATTAAGAAATGTGGACTTCAATGCATGAAGAAATATGCCACCCTATGTATTTCAGATTTATACTGTAATTTCATTATGGAAAAAAAATAAAACAGATGCATCAAAAGACCTTGGAACAGTCAGGTCTGCAGAAGACCCAAAGACTGAATGCAAAGATTGCCCCAGAGAGTCCCCACAATAGGAAGTAAATGCTGAATACCTCCAAAATACCTCGTGTTTTGGGGATGAATTCTTGGGTAAGATTCCAGACTCAGCCTGCTCCTTGTGGAGGAAAAGGTGTGTTCAGAGGGCATAAGACAGACATAAACCAGAATAATTATCTTGACTTAGCATGTTCGGCACCTTGGCACTGTCTCAAGAGCATCCCAGCTCCCAAGGCTAAAGACATGGGGAGAGGTTGCTCGGAGATTTTTCTGTGTATGACTGCTTGGGTTTTGGCTAGCAAATGTCTCCTTCCTCCCTCTGGCACAACCTTGTAACAAAGATCTATGTCTTAACTTTTTGTCATTTTAGTATCTTTTCTCACATTTCCTCCTTTGACAGTCATTTCTAGTGTCGCCACAGCAATACCAACAGAACAAGACAGCCTTAGTGGCATCCACAAAATCAACACACAGACATTTAAAAGACTTTAACATGTACAATGATGCATGGATCTATTCAGTGATTTATGATAACCACATATCGTAAAGGATAATCTTTTACCCAGTTCTGTTGTCATGTTCTTTCAGAATACAATAAACATACTTGTCCCCGTATTTTCTTGCTAGGGTATCCATCATAAGCAGTAATTTCACCAGGCATTTTTCAAGTTACCTGACCTGAAAGACAATATTTCTATATGCTGTTATGATCATAACGCCTGAGAACCTCAGAAAACAATTAATGAACAGTCTCTGGAGTACAGTCTTTATCTTACAGATATAGATCTCAGTTAGAAAACTTAAGGGTGGATTTAATTTCACTGAACACTACCATGTAAGAGCTAGGCACCTACCCCAAGCCAATCATTAAAGCTGCCTCAAAAGGTAATGAAGGGAATGCACTTCCAAAGGTCACTTAATTACATTCCAAAATGACTAAAAGAGGTAGGACGCACTACCTGCTGGAAGTCAGTCAGTCTCTCCCTCTTATGATTATTCAGGAGGCCTAAATGCAAGTTCAGGTTTCATGCCTTATTTCTGCATACTTAGACTACAATCCCCCACCTATTTCAGGATGTCTGAGCAGACTTTTCCATCTCTGAAGCACACGATCATTCTTCCTTCCTCAAGGAAAGCCTTCAGTCTTATGCAGGGTACCTCAAAGGGGGGGGAGGGGGGGGGTCTCTGCTGATCACAATCCAGCCAATGAAAATTTCCATTCAAGCATTTCTGATGAAAAATTGTAGACAAGAAAGAAAACTATAAGGTGCAGCATGACTTGCAATTTTAAAGAATTCCACTTTTTCCACTGGATAAATGGATGACTTGGCTAGCTAGCAAACGTGCAGATGTCAGCGTGACTACCACCCAGGTATTTTGTGGTATGTCAGCAACGGGCAGGATGCCAGGATGCCTAATGTTGACATTATCTATGTGTGACAGCTTCAACAATGAGATGTTAGCTGGGGAGGGAGACACGATGTACACCTGTTCATCAGTCCTGCTGAGTAACAGGAAGCCTCAGAAATTGTGATGGAACTCATGAATAACCTGAGAGCACAGCACAAGCCTGTTCTGGTATTCCAAATTCGAATCAGGCCCACCAGATTTGGGACCGGGTCCCGTACAAAAGAATGCAAAGCACAGAAAAGCTCACGCATAGGTATTTAATCACAAGTTGGAGTTTTTTCTGACACCTTCCACTTCAGCAGTACAGCGTCATCCTTGGCTGGAGTTTGTCGATAAGTAAATTGTACTATTAAAAAGTTTACTAGTTATTTTCTTCCTCTTAAATCAGATTCCTCCCTGTCCCTCTTTTCTCTCTCAATTATTTGTGTTTGCGATACTTTTTTTCAGTGTTACAACACTCCAAATTTGCATAATACATTTTATCTCACTCCTACTCTTTTTCTAGAAACTTTCCTGCCCTTATTAATACCACGTAACAATGAAACAATGACATGCCTCAACCTTTGGAAAGTGAATTTAAGGCATTCTATACAACTCATAAACTTTAGCTCACTTGTGCACCTAAAAGCTTGAACTTAGAGGCCTCTCTGTGTGAGAGGCAGACGCATTTGTTAAACATGTTTTTCCATGAACTATAGGCTTAGTTATATCATACCACGTAACGAGGAGAAGGCTAGGCTGGAAGACATTTGTGGTACAAGTTATTTGTCTATTTATTTGTCCATCTTACACATGCATCTAAAAGTAATGTGGGGGCTTTGAATCATCTGCTAGCAGCAAGCATTCTGAATAAGAAAATGTTTTTTCCCCCATCATATCTCACTATCTGCCACACCTTTCTATTGCCTTTTCCTCTTAACTGGGCTGCAGCCCGAAGTGTAAGGATAAATTTGGCACTACTTCCTAGACAAATTTTCAGAGGCTCTAATCCATTTTGGCAGCACATGTGAAAACTTTGTTTTAGTTCCCAAGGAAGCCCTATATCTCCTGCTCCTCAGAGGAACTTTCCTAAAAGTTTTGGCTTCATCATTCCAACATAAATCAGGTGCTGAAGGGGAAAGGAGGAAGAGGGACCAGAGATATGCTCATACTTCACTGGCACCGTGGAGTTTAGCGATAACCTGAAATGTGAAGGGTTTAATCGCATGCATTAACTAACTGGAGAGAAGTGAAGTTGTCACGGACTGAGCGCTAACCAAAATTCATGCTGCTGTTCCTGACTGCTTTCTCTCTTATAGAAATGAAGAGCAGAGAAGAAAGGTCTCTTAAAAATAGATGAGGAGGGTTATGCAATCTCCGACGAGAAATCGAAAGGAAGATTGTGTTCATACTTTCTGCGGTATGGAGATTGTGTTCATACTTTCTGTGGTACAGAGTCATGTAAAATGTGACTCAAGTCATTTAATCTTGCTTTTTTAACAGTCAACAATATTTGATTGGTAATTAGATGAAGTTGTATTAAATATATGCACTGGAAAATTAAGTTTTTAATTTAAAATCTTCCATAAAAGGACATTTTTAATGTTCCCTCCTCCTTTACAGATTGAATTTTTATCAGCTAAAGCAAATAACATGTAGCTGAGTGAAATTAATGTGCTGCTCATGAAGAAAATCTAACCTGAAACAGCTTTTCAGAGAGCTTAAGCAATGTCTTGAAATTGATTGATTTAAATACACAATTCACAAACTCCTAGATCGACTTTTTAATATATCCATCTATACTGTACAAACTACAAACATCTCCAGGTATTTTGGCATTTTCTTAAACCCAAATGACAAAATGCATGTTCCACAAAGAAACAACTGCAATGCCAGCGTTCCTCTTTTATTCCACATACTCTGCAATACCAAGTTAAGGGGGAAAAAAGCAGGACTCGGAACACTCTAAAAAAGCTGAAGTCTGTGCTTTTGCCGGAGCTGTGGTGAAAGCTGAATCCTAGAGACTTGTACGATCCACAGAAATGGCTCAGTCCCTCCGTCCAGTATGAAACGCAAGTTTTGAGCCTATCAGCTCATTTCAGTTAAGAGGACACTAGGAAAGAGCCAGTATTTGAAGTATCCACACCAAAGCTATGTAGAGCTTTAAAAACCAATGACATGTTAAATATATCCTGAAGCGATTAGGCAACTAGTACGTTCTGTGGCCTTCACTCTGGACCAGGATTAAGCTAGTAACCTAGTTCTGGGGTGGCTGGCTGACATATGAGGCACTTTTACACTTTGTACTTAGAAGAGATTTCCCAATGAGGTCTGCAATGCACCTCTACTAAACCACATTCAGTAGGTAAACAATTTATTCTTCATAGCTAGCTGTCATGCTACTGCAATCATAACTAGATAGAGATTCATTTAGTAAATGGAGGATGCGATAGAAAGAATACAAACTTTGATAATGTAAATTTTAAGGGTGACATTGACATACTGATAGTTTCACAACCCCAGACGCGTATGGACAATATTTACCAAGCCCAGAACCTTACACATGCTGCGTTTTGTCTCTATTTTCTTGTATAAATCTCTAGGAAACAGCTAAGTCAAACTCTTTACAATACTTAATGCACCTCTATATGGAAAGAAGATAAAGCAATAAATAAGGAGCAAGCCCTTCTGTAGAAAGTTTGTGCACCTAATTGAAGGAGGATGGTATACTGACAGCTATTACATCTAGTACTCTAAACGCAACCACCAGCTCCAGAGACATCTGCAGTTCTGATGATCAGAAAAGGGAAGGAAGCATCACAGGAAAGGATCACTTCATACTTGCCCTACATCTTATACTCTTTATTTAAGGCTCTTCAGAGGAGATAGAGCCTCAGTTAAAGTAAATACACCCCACTCTACGTAGCTTGGAAGAAATGAAAACTTCATTCCCTATTGGTCTGCTCCCTTCTTTGTATATTACACTCACTTTAAAATTGCAAAGGAAACCAAAAAAAAGTAAGAGTGGGTGACATGAATTAAATCCCATCGTATTGCAAGAACAAGTCTCATTCTTTTTCAGATCAATGCTATCACATACACACACAGAAAAGGCACTCCTGGCACATACTGGGACATATTCAAATTTTCCAGTAGTATTCTAACAGATATATTATAATTAAGTTCATCACAATACATTGCAAGGCCCCTAAGTAAAAAGAAACCTTAGTCCTATACAGCAGCCACAACTTTTCAAAGCACTTTCAAGCTTTTTCCAGACTCTGTGTTTCCCACACTTTCTGGATGATGGCATAGCGCACACGGGAAGAAGATATTCTTTTGTGTCCAATCTGAAAAGGAAGTTTCACCCACAGATAACGTCTATGAAATCTATATCGGCTTTGGGGGAATTTAGTTCCCCGTCCCCCCGCCTTAAGGAGTCAAGATAAACTGTATTCTTTCTCAGCTGGTAGCTGAGTCCCAGCAGATCTCTATCCGCATGTAGTGTGACTATTTTTAAGCCAACAATGAATCACCAGCAGGAGGACAAGACAAAAGGCTGAAGCACGCACTCTAGGTAGTTGAACTACAGAACAATCTCTACTCAGTAATTTGGTTATTTCTGGAAGAAATGAACCACATGAGCAGCAGGTGCGTATACTAATAGAATGACTTTGTGTTTTAATTAAACAGTATTTCCAAAAATTACATATGTTGTTTACTCAACTTTTTTAAAGACCATTAAAAAAACCCTGTAATGTCTTTCTTTCCCAGCCTAAAAATAAAAGATCTCAAGAACCTTAAAAATAAAAACAAAACAAAACAAAAAAGTAGCAAACCCACTTAGATCCTATACATGCATGATAAACACTTGCTAGGTACAATTTCATAAAGGAGCTTCTATAACAGATGGTGTCATCTGAACTCCCATCAAAAACTGTTTTGTCTCAGATAATGCCACCGATTCTACTGAGTGTAATGTGTGATGAGAAATTTTCCATTGACTGCCATGGCTGTAAGAAAACTAATCTAACCCAGTACATATTGTAAAGTACCATTTGAAATAGAGACTACAGAAGAAGAAAAGAAGAGAGATTTGATGAGACACCTACTTCCTAAACTTAAGAATTTTCCTCAAAGGATTTACAATTTCTAGATCCTCTGACTACCATGCATCGCTCCAAAGGTGGTCTAATAACAGACGAGATCTGCGGCTGCACAACTGGCCTTGCTTCTGGCCCGAGTCCCCCACAGCTACAACTGCGATTGCTATTATTCAGTGATTCACCAATTATTCTGTACTATTCAGTACTATTTTCTGCTGTGAAAAATAATTACTATGTCGGCAATATTAAATTAATATTACAGAACTGAAAATAATGCAGCCAAAACACACTTGCTATTTCTTTAAGTGTATTCACACAATTATCATTGAGCTTTGCCTATTCACTCTAGTTGAAGCGAGGGAATTGCAGGGGAAACAAGTCAGTTCCCAGGCAGAGAAAACCTTAGGTCTGAAAGCGATTTAGCCAAATGTGACATTGACATCTAGAAATCCAGACACAGAAACAAAGAGCCAAATTCAGAAACACTGTGTGCGGATGCAACTCCATTAAGACCTCTTCTCCAAACCGTGCTCAGACAGTGCTTGCGAGCTTCCTCCAGAGAACACAATACACCCTCTGCATGACAGCCTGCTATGAATTCCACCTTGAAAAAGAAACTTGTTTTGTGCTTAACGAGAACAATGCATACCAGGCAATGTTTAACAGAAGGATTTTTAGGCAGCTTTTTTCAATCCTTCTTCGTGAAAAATTATACAAATCCAGATTCCATTGCATCTATCTTAAATGTTACTCCACTAGAAAGACATATTGCCCAGAAAATAAAGATGGGAAATCATCCCGTATTACAGGAAAGATGTGTCAAGTACATGTCACATAGCTATTAAACTGAAAAATGGAACTCGCAGGAAAATCTGAGGATGTTTTCGAGAGCTAAAAGCTTCATTTTCACTTGCTTCTCTTGTGCAGGCATAATTTCCTTATAATATTTAAATAAGGATTTTATTTTTTTCAAGATTCTCTCTGTCCATTGTCCACGTGAGACTTGTGATTTTCTGTCAATGTAGCACTTCTGCTGCATCCTGGAAAAGCTATTTCAGCAACTTTCTCAGAAATGAGGTTTGTAAAAACAGCTAGCAAATACAGCTTACAGTCCAGATGCTGGTCTGTCTGTAATCTTAAAAATAAAATAAAAAAAAAACCGCACAATATATTCGAAGCACCTGCTTTGTCTTGAAACAGCCAGAGATCAGGAAAACAGATCAAGAAGGGTTTGGTTTTTTTTCTTCCTTAACACAAAGATTTGATTTTATAAGCATACTTATAAAAGCCATCTAGTTTGAATCTAACTTATCCAATGACTTCCCCAGTTCCTTAAACTAGCAAAATAGCCGATAAGAAAACCTATCTTGAGAAAGAATGGTTATTATATTGGCAGGAATTGGCACAATGGGTAATTTTGCTAGAATTAATCCAAGCCATGATGGAGCCTTTCCGTATCTACACAAATGTCAATGCATTTCAAGTCTGTATTTTCTTTATAGCTTTGTAATATGGGTTACTATTGCTTGTGGTTTACTTGCTCTGCATATGTGAATCTTAACCCTGAACACTCAAAATGCAGGAAATTTTAATACCAAACCTATTGAAATCACAATGAACTTCACAGGAGGCTTTCAGTCCAAGGAGTCTACAAATAAACAGCAGGGAGGAAAAATGGCCACTTTTGAAAATAATACTTTTTAGAAAGACCCTAGCAATCACAATGTATTATTCAAAACATTAGCTAAAGAAAAGACATGACACTGAGAGAGAATAACCACCACCAAATATCCATGGTCCCACTGTGTAAGTGATGGAATATGACTCTTTGTGACAAGTATTGCTTTTAGGTTTATCATATGCTTTACCAGTAAACTTCAAGCAAAATTCCTTGAACACTATCTCGTGTTCCTCTTTTCGCCTCTTTTTTTTCTACTTGACATTGATATATTTTAACAGCTAATTCTCCTGTCAATGCTCTCCAAAATTTCAGATCTGAACTCAGTAATAATTGTTCATTCAGAATTTTATAAATTAAGCGATCCTCATATTCCATGATTGACACTGACTGCCAAAAGATGTAGAATATTAATCAAGAGGAAGCCAGGCACAGTTTACCACCTCTGACCACTCAGAATTTCTCAGAAACATACTCAGCAAGTAATGAATTTTGCCTACCATGAATTATTGTTCTGCATGAGCTCTACAGTCTGGTTATATAGAAGATATAACTAGATAACTAGATATATAGAAGATCTATAGAAGATTTAACAGGATTATAACAAGAACTACTTTTGCTTTTATAAACTACAACTGAAGACAGTTACATGGCTAAATTACTCATCCTTGGCACAGCCTGATTTTGCTCTGAGAGTTGGTAAATGAAAAACAACACAGGCCTTTGATTCTAGCTGAAATGAGTTTATTCTCAACAGAAATGTTATTTCTGTCAAAATGTGAAATATGTAAACAAGTATTATGCACTTTTGCATGTTTCTTTCACATTTAGCCTCCCAGAGCAATGGCATCAATTCTGAAGGGGATTTAGCGAGATGACATTTGAGAAATTATATGACACTTTTTTCCTTTAGAAACTGAGACAAAATTGTGTAAGAAAAGTAAGATTGTAAAAGCAGGAATTTTGACAAATTTTGGGAACTTACAGAGATATTTTTTTTTCCCCTTGAAAAAAACATTATCAAACAACCAAGACATTAAAGAATATACCAGTAGAAGGCAATTTTAGCCTTTATTACGGACGAACTCTCAACTTATTACATCTAAAATGTACACATATATACACGATGAGACATATGAAATAAATATAAATTGAATTCCAAACAAAAATTTACTGAAAAAGAAACAGGACAGTAAAGTATGTCACTGAACGTGCACCTGAAGTGCTAGGTGCTCAGCAAATGCTTCTGTGTGGAAGTTACCTAATATCCTACCTTCATAAGATTAACAGTTTTGCTTCCATATTAGAAAAGTAAGTTGTAAATCTGACAGAACTCACTGCGCAGTTGCTGTGGAAAAACACCAAATTCAATCTCT
>NW_009627071.1:14702-15027 GCF_000690535.1 Cariama cristata
CCCCCCCCCCGCCCCGGTATTTACTTGGCACATATTTCTCACAAGTTTAGTAGCTAATCCTCCTCCCTCTTATTTCTTACCAAGTCACTTAAATATTACAAACTGATATATTATTACACAGACTGGTGAAAATACTCAGAATTTGAATGCTTCCCTGCTCAGTAGAAAATTCACTGTCCACAGATTGGGGTTTTATGATCCCCCAAGTCCAAATTTACAAATCCCAATGATGCCACTAAGAAATATATGAACTTGCTGGCGGTAGATTTTTACCTCATGAAACACAATTCCTTCCTCTTGCTATGTGGATGAAGTACACGAAGCT
>NW_009627071.1:15058-29556 GCF_000690535.1 Cariama cristata
ATTTGGTTTTACTTGAAAAAATAATTTCTTGACATACACAGGGTTTGTCAAACCAGTCTTATGGATTTTCTTGCAATCATATTTTGAGAGTATTATCTTATCTGTGCTAAAAGAACAGTCAGAATTTATTGGGGAAAGAAGGTTTGAAAAACCTTTCTAGCAGAAATAGATATATTCCAGCTGAAGACCTTTAGTATTACTCAGATTTTTGGAATCAGACAGACGCAATTTCATTTATTGAGTGTTTTCTCTGTGTTTTGCAGCAGGATTACATCAACAACAAAACGAAACTGATTTATAATGTAGTGCACATGGAAATAAAATATATTTAGAAATCTGATTTTACAATTTCAGTCCAGGTAAATTCAGAAACATCAAGACACACCAGTAAGAACTGATTGCTGCGGTACACGGCGATATTTGATGATAAAAATCTACCACAGGGACTGTGTAACTTCTTTTGGCTGACTTTTACGTGCATGCCCAGTTTTTAAAATCTGCAAGAAAACCTAGAGTGAGGAAAAACTCATTTGAGAATATTTTGTCCCTCATATGAGCTGAAAACAAATTATCTGAACAAACCTTTGAAACGTGGTCTAGCAGAAACACAACTGATGTTTACCTTTGGTAATACTGCTTCGGGTCACTACATCTACACACGTCGCTGAAAAAAATTAACGATGTTCTATGGGACAACCTACTGCAGGCAGAAAAAATATCCTTCCAACAGAACTCTCATGAACAGTGAAACATGAATGCTAGGCTCTTTCACTAATCTTTTGGGAACTGCATCAAAGAGAAGGAGAACAGAAAGTATGAGTAAGATACAGGAAACAAACGTCCTTTTCATACCTCTTTCTTGCCAGCCCCCAGTACACTTCAGGCTGTAAGTTACTCAACATCAGTGGCTGCTCCAACTTGCAGCAGCTTCCCCACAGATACTTGTGGTGTCTCTGTGATTAGGACAGAGAAGGTAAAAAACATTTTCTCAACCCTTTGTTCTGCACTTAGCATGTCCTTACGAGAAGGATGACAAAGGGTTCCGGATGGTCCGTTCCATCCCGAAGGATCAGCATGCAGGGCACAACACTCTCAACTCAATAACCATGTAAGAGGTTTTCAGCCAAACCACGGGTTTGCTCTATAGGTGACAGGCTGACGTCCCCAGCAAGTCAGACCATGACTTAGACAAGTTGAATGTCCTCTGGTGATACCTCTTCTGCTGACTATCAGGGAATGCGGACTGCTGGTTTAGAACAAGCATCTAACTCTTAAGTGGCTACACTTAAGTGGGATAAATCCACCTGTAGTATTAGGGAAGAGGGTCAGTTTGATCCAGAAGCTGCACTAGTAGCTTGTAAACACAACCCATGAGAAGCTAAGAGAGAGCAAGGCCAGGAGGAGGAAGAGATCATCAGAAAAAGCAGAGCGCCAGATCACCAGAAGCAGCAGAGGAGTGGCTGAGTGAAGATGTGAAGTTACAGTGTAACTTGTTGCCATGCAAAAGAAACATCTGTTCTAGCATTTGGGACTAATGAGAGGGGAAACAGATGCAACTGTGGAGCTTTGTGGTGTTGCTTATTTTCCCTCTCTACCTCAGTATCTCAGGACTGGCGCTGGAACACTGCATCCTCCTCTTTCATCACCCCTGAGGGTCTGGGGAGCAGCTGCAATGACACAGGGCGCTGCCTGCAGGGCTCAAGCGGATGCCAGCTCACAGCGAGCTGGAAGGACCGAGTGGAAACTAGCAGTGCCCGGAGCTGGGAGTGGAGGACTGCATCTGGAAAAGGCTTATACAAGAGGCCACTGTAACCCATTGTCGAGCTAGAGGAAAGGTGATTTTCCACAATGCTGAGAAATTACACACTGTAGGAAGCAGACCTCTTGTAACATTACCTGCGAGCAGGATTCATCTCTTTAATCACCCAGTTTACGCCAGTCATCCCGACTCTTGGTATAATTGATGGAAAAAGATAAATACCACCAGAGGTGATTCAGCCCACCAATTTTAGGTAATTACCTTAGGATGATATAAGCCATCCTCTGGAGGTGTCTATTCTTTTCTATTGATTATTGAGCGAACCCAGAGCATTTGCCAAGGCCAGCTGTTAGATGATAATTAGGTTAGGTGAGACTGAACAAGCAATTACAGAAAACAAACTGGAGACTTATCTAGTTTAGGAATTGATCGCATAGCCTTTTCAGAGATGTAGGAGGTATTGACAAAGATACCCCATATGGAGATTTCTTCTTACTGAAATAACTTCCATATTTTCTTTTTCCTTGCAAAAAAGCAGAAGCAAGGTCATAGGAAAGGCATGCTTACATACTTCTTCAAAAGATACAGAAACCGAGACTGATAGGAGAGGAAACACAAATATGCGTATGCACCAACACATGACTCCAGGATGTCTTTGAAAAACTTTTGCAAGGCCTTCCACATCGCTGTGCCTTTTTTCAGAATCTGCACTTACAACCTGCAATTTATTTTTTTATTCAGAGAGGATATATGGAGAAAGAAATAATACTGGGTTCAAGATTGGTAAACAAGCAATTCATGACATGTTTCAGTCATGGACATATGCAACTAGTCACCAAACATTCATGCATTAGCATTTCTAAAGCTTCAAGTGGTATTTAAGTTATGGTAGAAGCTTTTCATTCTTGAGAGGGGAGTCTTCTGGGGCAGAAGAGTAGACTTGTCTTTTTACAGTAACAACAAACACAAGAAAACAGCAGAAACTTAAAGTTGCTGTGTCCGTGAATTTAACATAATGAAACAAATAAATATAATTTCATTTCTAAAACTCAACTCTGTCCACCCATGTTTACATTCATACACATGTGCACATACTTGCATGTTCTCTGCATAAGACCTACAGCAGTTACAACCTGAAGAATTCAGTCACAGAATTGCCACTAAAGGTCAGAAAGGTGATCTTAAGATGTCACCTTGTCTAGGTCCCTGCCTGAAGGCGCACTCCATCCTCTCTGACTTCTCTAACCAGCCCACTCCTGCGGGTCACTATCCCCACTATCATTAGAGTTGCCCTAATGCCAAGCTCTTCGGTTGCAATTTCAACCTAACACTTCCTAATCTGTCTGCAGTGAACATGCAGAATATTTTGCTACGTCTCCTCTGCAGCACTGCTTCACTTATTGCCTCCCCTCTATCAGTATTCCTTTTGGGGGGAGAGGAGAAATGCCTAGCCGGTGAATTTCCATCTCTTCATTAGTAAAAGGGCAATATCCTTAACTACAGATCTTGGGTAGATAATGTTCTAATTCGTATTTAAGAACCGGTATCCAGTACAGATAAACTTATTCTGGTATTTATTAAACCTGTTTTGTCTATGCAATTTATAAATGTTGACTACGCACAGCCTGTAAACAAAGGCCTGTGTCACTTTTTTAGCTTGTTTCATTTTTCTAACTCAAATTTTAACTAATTATGTTCTTAATCTCTCTAGCTCTGCCTCATTGCAGCAATTATTTACAATGAAGCTGATGTTACTGGAGAGATGGTCAGTTTTGATTCAGAGTGAAGTAATTGCTAGTTGCAAACAACTGCCCAAGCAAGCAAATGATGTGTCAGACCCACCAAGCCCAGTCAGTCAACAGCGCTGGTCTTTTCCTATATTCTCTAGTCAAGGTTTGTATTAGAATTATGGATATGTAAGTATGTGTGTTGGACTGGATTAATTAACCCGTGATTTTCAGCTAGGAAGGCTAGCTTGTGCAGTGAATTTTCCTACAGTGCAATCTAGAAATATCACATGGAGCCATTAAGAGCAATCTGTTTTGCTCTCTCACCTTGTGTTCACTTTGTACCAAATGTAATCACTTTCTGCTTTTTTGTCAGACAGCTGTGCCCTGAAATTTTAACCCTTACCTGTTGCTGTAAATTCATCTTCCATATGTCTGTATCTAATAGATGAGCAATGTAAAATGTTTTTAGTTTTGTTAGACCCTGTTACGAACATAGGGGCCGAGGTATTACACTCAGGAAACCAAAAAACTAAAACAGGAAAAAGACTTGTACAAGAGACAAAAGAAAGAAAAGCAAGGAAAAAGGCAAAACAAAGGAACCGATCATATATTAAAGATCTATTCAGCCAAATATGGCAGCACTCAAGCAACACACAGTAGTTTGAGCAGAACTTTAAATATGTGAGCTGTCAAACAGAAGTCAAGAGCTTAAGTGATTTGCTGGACAAGGAACTAAATAACCCAGATGTATTATTTCATTTAAAACTAGGTTTGTTCTGTAAGTCCCTCCTGTGAAATATTCTAGACCATGAGTTTGCAGAAGTCAGCTTTGGTTTTCCTATCAATGAAAACCAAGTGAAAAAATATGCAGGGAGGTGAGAGGGATCATCCAAATGATCCATGAGTTATGCAGTGATTTCAGTTATTTATAAACTACATCACTCTTTTTTCTGGAACAACTTTGTTCCAAATCCTTACTTGAGGCCACCTGACTGGTATGAACATCATGAAAAATAATTTCAGGCTAAAACACTGCTGAACTGGCAGAAGTCATGCCTGAGAACAGAAAGCATCAACATTTCATCAGCAAAGTTCCTCCCATACTTTAATGATATCCTTCTTTAATTTTCTACCCTGCTTCCATAAAGCATCTACTTCTTATTCCTCTATGCTGAGCATAGCAGATGATGGGCTGACGGTGTTCACCTTCTGAAAACTCCATTAAAAAAGCATTAAGATTGTGACACTGAGCAATAAAAGTAATGGCGAGAGCTCGGTTCCTGGAGAAACGTACCATATGTCCTCTCACGCTTACCCAACACAACAGGTGATGCAGTTGGGGTGCTTAATTATGCCGAGGTGTTGAAAGATGTAGATATGCAAGGATAAGTTGGGAAGCACAGAAGTTAAATAGGGATTATTCATATATTTATTACTATTACGTGTCAGATGCATGAATAAAGCAGGATAATCTGTGATCTATTTAAAATGAAAAATATAAAACTTGTTTTTTGTAATATTTAAATTACATGCATAGTGAGGCAATGTTTAACCCTCTTACTCTACTGAGGAATAGGCTTTTTTGTTCTTATTTTCCCTTTCCTCTCCACTTCCCTGCCTACCCTTTACTCATTTCCCTAAGAAGAGTATATGTACAACAAAGTATGCAACTGCCAGCACAGGCTTTGGTGAAGTTGAGAGGAACTTCAGTGGACACGACTCTTCAGATGCTGACTGACCTGTTTGAAAAACTGCATCACTCCTGAAACTACAAACACCGCAGCCATTAGCAACCTACATCTTTCATCAAATTTCTGCCTTCCTGGGGCCTGCTTGCTGAGACAGCAGCTTGTGACTGTGTTTACAGCAAGCTTTTGAGAACAACTGATCAGAAATTTGGGCTGTAATGGTCACAGTATGAATGTCTCCTTCCTTTAGCATAATAGCTAGCAAAGTTGGAAAAATAGGTACTGTAAATAAATCCTGCAATGAAGATAGTCCTCCCTTTGGTCTTTGAGATGGTTTTAATCTACTTTTTAATCTTAAGAAATCACTAAAAAAATGGGAAAATGATTGTCAAGGCTACTCATTTGCTTCTGTTCCTGCTGTCTGCAAGGATTGTTCAATTTCAAATGAAACAAATGGGCCAAAGCTGATTTACTGAAGTAGCAATAGATGGGGCTCTAAAGCATCACTGAAACTCATTGCCACTGACCTCGGGGCTTGCAGCAGTCCATTAGAAAACCTCAGCTCTGTAAACAGTGAAAGAAAGGTCCTTAAGTCTCAACACAGAGCTCAAGAGGAAAAGCCACAAACCCAAACAGTGCTAGTAAACCAAGCAGCCTCACCATATCAAGGTCCTACTTAAATAATCTTGACCTATCACTGCTTTTCATGTGGATGAAACAAAGACGGGGGCTGGCATTTTCTAACTGCCAACATTTTCTCCTAATAAATGCTTTTAAAATATTCCCTAACTATATAAAATAATAAACCAGGAACATTTTAAAATATACAGTATGTGGATTGATTTGTACTTGTCACATTAAGTGATGTAAATTACAGACCCGTGGTTTTATAAGAGAAAAATTACAACACCTCACCAAGTACTTTTCATCTCTAGATCTGAAAGTGCTCTAAGGAAGTTGGTAAGCGGGCATTTCGGCTCTGCAAAGAGAAACACGGTGCAGAAGTGCAGGAGCCATCAGAGAAGGTGCTGGTGTCACGGCTTGGCCCAGGACTGCTGCGTGGTGCACGGCCTGCCGTGCCACCACAGCAAACAGGCACTGACTTTAGACCTCAGCCCCCAGCAGAGGCCCAGCCCTGCCCCAGCCCAGGGGGTCTGCAGGGTTTCCCACCGGCCCACGGCACCTTCCCACCCCACACGCGGCACAGAGCTGAGGACTGCCGTGGCTTCTCTAAGGCTTCCCAGCAGGCCAGTGGCGGCACCCAGGAGCAAAGTCAGGTCGTTCCGAGAGCACCAAGAGGAGAGCGACAAGAAAAATCAGCGAGCTAGAAAGCATGAACCAGAAGAAAAGACTAAAGAATCTGGGATTTTTTTTAATTTAAAAGGATGTGAACCCTCCATGATAACAGTTTTCAATTATGCAAAAGGTTGCTGTCAAGGGAAAGGGACAAAACTATTCTTCACAGGATAGGACAAGAAGGGTTAAACTGCAGCAAGGGAAATTTAGTTTAGACATTAGGGAAATCTTTCTAGCTGTCAAGATAGTTCAGCACTGAAATCAATTGCCAAGGGAGAGTGGAATCTCAATCACAGGAGGGTTTTAAGGGTAGCTAATTAACTGTCAGGCATGGTTTAGGTATAATTGCTCCTGCTGGGGCAGGGGACTGAACTACCTGACCTCCTGAGGCTCCATCCAGCTCTACCTGCATTGATCACAGGGTCTCCAGAGTATCAGAATAATCTATGTCCCTCATAAACTATATACAGGCAGAATGTAAAAAAGCCAAACAAGCCTAAAAGCTAATTACAGATGCTTAAGACATCCAGTGATACGTTGTTGCTCTCTTAATAATTATAGAATTAAATCCATAATATTACCTCAGTAATAATAATACACTATCAACGTTTTAATCTTATATAACTATGGATATTTGAGTCTTACATTGTACTGTATGGCACAGACTTGTTTTTATATTCCATACAATTACAGTATTCAAACCTTTCATTCACAGTAGATCATGACATATTTTTGTAGAAACTGTAGCAGGACCTGTGTGTTGTACATGCACATGCATGAAAGTGCAGAGGGGAAAAAAGGTGGTGGAAGACAGTTCTTCATAACACTGCATTCTGCTAATCACACATAAAAAACATCTAGCAATAATGTGGTATCTCAGAGAGGTAAGTCCTGACCCAAGCACTTTTGAAGACCTTCAGCTTTGTTTCCAAGTAGTAGATTGAAAGAAATACTCTTGCAGGATACTTCTTCCACTACTGCACTATTCTACATAAATGAAAAATTCGAATTCATGCAATTGAGACTAATTTGACACGATCTCTTTCTCTACTCCAGCTGTAATTAGCATCACTGTCATGCAGCTACATTCCAGAGTTCCTTTTTTCTTACAGAAAACTGTTCAAATTTGTATTTCTTTCATTCCTTATAGCTAAATGGTTAAGAGGCAAAAATAAATTAGCTCCTTTACTTTAGGAAACCCCATTCTCTTTGTTAATTGGAACTGCAAAGGAAAAACAATTTAATAAAACTGATTAAGCTGAAAGATGGAAAAAGTTCTCTATGAGAACCTGGAAAATATTTCTAAGAATTCTGCACAGAATTCTGTAGTTAATTCTATGACCAGAGGGAGCTATATGAGTTTGACACAAATCAGTGAAAGTGCTGGAAGAATTGCCTAAACTCACGTTATAATGGTAAATCACCTAATATAAGCAATAAAGTTGCATGAAAATCAGTTATACAGCTGGAAATAATGGAGTGAACTGTAACCTTATGCCATGATGCAGGCTATAGTGCAGAACTTGCAGTATTTTCAACAAAAATGGGAAAGTCCTTTGGTCCTGGCTAGTAACCTACTTCCACTAACGCAGGAAAACTCACTTCATTGACAGATTATGGAGCCAAGCCCCCAGGAGGACCCAGACACTTTGCTAGAACCCCAGATTACCCTGTGTTACAGATCCAGTCAAACACCTCCAGTATTTTCTACAGCAATCACCCCTTACGCATTACTAGTGCACGGTATGCCCCTCATTTATCTCCATTACCACATACCATGGCCATCAGAGAAAGAGAGGCAAGTGGCAGTACAGAGCTAATTAAACATGATTTATAGGAAGGTCAATAATGTTGCATACAACATGAAGTTTCTTTGAGCGTACCCATATAATTACGTTATTTGATGTATCTGCGTTGAAGGGGTTCATCACCAGCAGCAGTTCAGTCGATGGTAGGCATGGCTGCTGTACTCAAATACACACAAGCGTAGACAAGCAGTAGCTAGAACTTAGGAAGCCTGGGTGTGATTGTGGCAAGAGAGACATATCACAGCATTTACACAAACAGTGCTTTGTGAGCTGCTAGACCCCACACTTGCAGGTACAAATACGCAGATTGTTCCCCCTTATGACAGCCAGTTTTGTTGACTGTCCCCACAGGAGAAGCTGTGCTTGCAAGGTTGAAGCTTCACCTCGTGGTGAGTCTCACACCAAGTCAGGGTGGCAACCTCAATACCCCACCACACCCAGTGGCACTGAGGAAAGGAGGGTGGAAGAAAGTCAGGTCCCCACATCTAAGCCTCTATCTAGGCTTCCTCCACCATGGGGAGAGCCAGACCTCCCCAGGAGGCTACGCAGAGATCCAGAGTAAGTCTTCACTACACTCCTAGTTGCTTTTTTTGAAATCGTCCTCTGGAAGCACCTCTTCCTGTACATTACACAGGCTTTACAGACAACACAGACCCATAACTTAAGGTAAACAAAGTTATGTAGCAATACCCAGAGAATCCCTAAGGGCATAAAGAAGTCACCCAGATTTCATATGATTCAAAATACACGCATCTTGTAATACCATTACTTCTTTGTAGGTACTTATATATTTCTCATATTATAAGCCATATTGGGTATGTATTAACAGTTCATATTTGTGTTTATAGTTTCCATTTAGTCCTTCAATATTATAGTCATAGTGTTGGTTCCAAAATGTTTTGTTTTGTTTTTTCCACTAGTTTTTAATTGGAAAATACTGGTTACAGGATCAATCAGTCATTCGAGTCAAATAAAGCCTTTTTTGTTTTGCTTTTTAAACTAAAATGAAGCACAGAGTTATACATCAACACATACAGACTGTAAAATATTTGAACTAGGTATTGAAAACTGTAGAAAAAATACTAATAATATTAAGTTATAGTCAAGCCTGGGAATTCAATAAAGTAACAAGGGAAAACTGAAATCAAATTTAGCTAAATCCCAAATAACTGGAATCTTTACTATGTGCATTGCTAACCAGTGGCTGGCTTTTTCGTGTTCTCTTTTCCATTTGAGACTATGGGTACCAAAACAGAATATTTGACAAGCTCTGTGTGCTGTCCTTTTTATTGTACCACTCTGTTCTATATTTTTAATTTGTTAAAACTACACTTTCTTGCATTACAACAGCAATTCTTCTGAAGGCTACCGATCCCTGAGTGAATACCAAACACGAAACAGGCTGCAGGACAACATTTGTCAGTGAAATCCCCATAGCCTTTTATTTATCTGAGAAAGCTTTTCGGTAAATATTTCAAAGAACAATAGATGAAGACATCTTGAATGTGGACTCCTCATGCTGTAAACAAGACATTTTTTATTTCAAAGCAAGTATTTGTTTTATGAATTAAATAAAGTACCTTCAAAAGTTGCTTTTCTTTCCTAGGCTGTTTTCAAAAAAATTGTAAGTAGTTATTACTATCTAGCATTTCACTTAAAAGTTGTTGCCAAAACAGTAGTATCAATTAAATAGGTAGCTATCACCTTCTATGTCCACGTTTAGAAGTACAGTAACTGCCCACTAATATATAACTGTTTCAGAACTTCCGCAGTACTGAAACGTTTCATACTGTACACCACTGCTACGTAATGAACACTGTAAATGGAGTTTGAGTGTTTACTACTTTCTTAATGAAGGGAAAAACAACTAGCCAGTTGTTGAACCAAATCAGCATTTATTAGCTTGTTATTGTGTGCTTCTATAGGAAACACAGCAGTACTACTGCTGTACAGTACTAACACAGGATATTTTATCTAAGGCTATGCTATATTACCTCTGTGAGTCCTGTCCATGATAAATGTTTGTCAGCTTAAGGGTGAAAGACCATAAAAAATCATTCTCTTAGTCTGTTTTTTAAGCTTCAGGTATATTTATCTAAGTGCGACAATGGCAAGTCACTAGAAAAAGAGAATTCCAGACTGGAAAAATACCATTTATTCTGGTTCTTTAGGGACCATGAGGATGGATACAATGACCTGAACTAAATAAGAATCACTGCCTTCACTGAGACATTGTACGTAACTGTATTTTATTTTCTTAGCTCTCTTAGATGTGGCTAAATTAAACATGACAGAGAAAAAAAACACCCTGCAGAAGGCCATTACAACAGCTTCCCTTAACCAGGAACTACTGCAAGTACTTAGAGGAAATTCCTTTCTCACAACACAGCATGTGCAGTCTTACACTACATTGCACTCAGTCGAAATCACTGAGCAACTTCTAAAAATTGGTAAATGCAGTCTTTTAGTTTCACTAGTTAGACGTAACATATTAGGGCAATGTTGATGAAAGCTTTCTAGACTAATAGAATAGTATGTCTCTAAGTGCTGTAGTTTATGACCTTTTAAACAATTGTAACAATTCAGATAATCTGTCAATCCATTTGCTCTTCGGTGAAGAAATAGTATTAAATTTACTATAATTAAATTTCTTTTACATAAGGTATATTTGAGAAAAACAAACAGAAATTATTTCTGACTCACTTTTAATGAGCACTTTCCAGAATCCAACATCTGGCACAAATTAATTCAAACTCTGAGGGTTAAATAAAAAAAGTACTGTAGAAGCAGCAAAGTTTGAGCATCCTGAAGTCACCCCAGCCTCTTTATAAATCTAGAATTGAAAGTATTTCTGGAAATAATTTTAAGAATTAGCAGGAGAGATGTATGACTATAATAAATTGCCAAATTGTTGAACTGAAATCTATGAGATAAAATGGAGTATGAAGAGTCTCTTGTCCATCATTCTTGTTTGACATCATCCTTGACTATCCCTTTTTTGTTCCAAAGGTCTCTTGCTCAAAAGAGTTTTTTTGTTTATCTATTTTCGTCTTTAACTGATCTTTATTAAATATAGTCAGGTTATGCTTCCCATCATCAACCTATGGCACTATGTCTCCTGCAGAAACCCAACTGTCCTGCTGAGCATTCCTCTATAAACTAAGCCTTGAGCAACTCCACAACGATGCTTCTTAGCAAGTTCACAACCACTCCACCCAACATACGCTCTTTTAGCTCATACCCTCAGAATGGTATTTTTAGTCATTCTCTGCATTCCATGCTACTGAGCAGATCTTTAGCTCCTCCTGGATTTGTAACCTTTGAAGCCTTGTAATGTAGTTAGGGGCTCTAAGTGCTGGCATGATTACAGGTGTTCTCTAATCCCCATTTAGCTCTACAAACATTTACTTCCCCATTGTTGCTGTGCCACCAAGGCTATTAGTGTTTCCTTCAAGAGAAAACACGAAGCTCAGTGTCTAGTTTGTTAATCCAGATTAAGTACTAAACAAACACACACTGAAGAGCAGTACTTCACCAGTCGCTAAAATAACTCTTCCTGAGGGAAGAAGACTGCAGGATGGGGCTGCAGCACATTCACTGCCTCTGCCCTAGCCTAACTGCCTGAAGTCAAAGGCTGAGGACTTACATCAAAATGAAATTAGCATTTTGCAAAGCTCTCAGTGAAGAAAATATTAATAAAAATAATAAACACATCAATGCACTGGACTTAGACATGATGAAACAGTCTTTGATCTAACTGCTTCTTAATAGTTGATAGACCAGCAGTTGCTGTGGTTGCAGGATGTTTATTTAAAATACAGATCACAGATTAGATTAATTATATAAAATCAGTGGAGTTGGAAAAGAATTTGCTGAAGTGTGTTATAAAGTTACAATTAAGATAACTTTCTGTTAGTTTCTGTTACAGAATCAATGAGTTTTGATTCCATAAATCAGGTTTACGAAGTCCCTGCCTTCCCCACTCGTTCCAGCTCTTAATCTGCAGTTCAGTGCACTCCAACTGTGCTGAGATAATTCATTACAGGTGCGTGCTATAAATCAGATACAGAATAACTAAATTCATGGGAGCAGATGCCATACTCTGCACAGACTGGTAGATGGCTAAATCTAAACTAAATATATTAAGGTAGCTAGCTGAGAGTCAGTCAACACAAACCATTACATCTCCCATAGCATAACACTTTGAATCAGCCACACAATATATAAAGAAACCATAGGTATCAGACAAGCCAGGAACATCTCTGGGCCCCAAACTGTGAACCATACTGGTGAGATGTGTAAAGAAAACAATAAATGGATGGGTAGCAGTATCTTAAATTGCTCTGAGCTGAGCATACAGCCAAGACAAAAAGCAATCTGCAAATTATAAAGCCAAACTATAGATTTTAGAACATATTAACTGCATAACGGCTTTTCCATACAAGGAACAACCCTGAAAATTTTATAAATCAATATTTACTTGATTTATATAGATCACATCAGGGTGATATATCAGTACAGCTCGAGATAAACTGAATGGTTATGACTGCAAATAGTTGCAAGATCTACTTAAAACCATTTAAGAGACATTCAGTCCAGAAAGGTACGCAGAATGTGCCTCTAACCTACCTACAATGAGTAAAAAAAATGCTCTCCATATCCCCGTTGGGATCACAGGCCGTGTCAGGTCCCAAGGCCCTGACATAACAAGAGTTTTTCAGATGAAGTTTCCAGATACTCCTAGGGAACAGACCATCCCCCAGGCTACAGAGCAAAGGAAAACCCCAAGTGGTCCTTGCCAAAGATGATGTGGGAGAAACAAAGCAGCAAGTGCAAAAAACAGTTACTTTGTGGAGACAGACCTATGTGGAATTTTGTACCAGCAAGGCTACTACACGTTAGAATGTTATTTCAGAGGCAGCTAAGATCAGAAAAGCCTCAGAGTTACTGCCGACTACTGTCTTCAGCTGTGAAAAGTTATTAATTGCACTCCATTTCCTACGAAACAGAAATCCACATCCTGCCAGTTAAGGAGAAGCTATCAAACCACAGTTTCAAATTCACATCAAAAAGATTTTTAAATGACATTGGGGTTTTTAACATTGCTTTTTACATTTGACCAAGCACAGGAAAATCATCCTCATTTCTAAACATTTTGTGGGACGTCTTCCCTACCTTTGCCAAATGAGTTCTTTTCTTCCTTCTTCCTCTAGTGTCACATCTGCCTCCCACTTCTCCTTTGCCCGCATCATCCACTCTCACTGCAATTGAAGAAATAATTTTATTACTGTCACTAATTGATTGCCACACATATTTGCATTCAGATTTAATTCGTTAGACATATTATGACAAGTTTGAGTCTCCAATTTCAGACCAAGAACATCTGAAATCTTGGCTCCTTTAGTCTAGCTCATAATCTGTCAAATCTTATGATTCCTGACTTGTAGGGTACTGTAGCGAAGGAACACAGCGCTATTGATGTTTATTTCACAATCCTTCAGACTGTTCTCTCTCTGAATTAATGCTCTTCATGTGACATAATTCTCTCCGATCACCTTAGATTTCAGCATGCACAAACAAGATGAAAATCGACATTCAAGCACTTTCATTCAACATGGATGTACTCTTATCGCTCAAATCTATGGTTATATCAC
Organism: Cariama cristata; assembly: GCF_000690535.1. NCBI lineage: Eukaryota > Metazoa > Chordata > Aves > Cariamiformes > Cariamidae > Cariama > Cariama cristata. The sequence continues at coordinate 28,994 of NW_009627071.1, forward strand.
AGCGTTAGATACCAAACCATTTACACTCACTTTGTAAACATCAGCAGTCACTGGTGTTTGAAAGCACTGATAAAATGCATTAATGATATCCATCCTGCTTCTGGAAAGCTGGGGGTTGTTTTTGGTTTTCTTTTCTAAACAGCACACAGTCTTTAAACTGGATGTGCTCTGCAAAACTGGGGTTAGTTGACCTTGGCTGTCTGGACAGCTGTGAACAGGACAGGGGGACAAAATTAACTCATGGGTCGAGATAAAGACACGGAGATCACTTACTGATCACTTACTAATCGCTATCATGGGCAAAACTGACTTGACTTACTGAAAATTAATTTATTTCCAACTGATACAGAGTTTGATGGTGAGAAACCAAAATACTTTACTCCCCCCTCCCAGCCCTCACCTTTCCCAGGCTCAAGTTCACTCCGTTGTTCCCAACTCCTCTGTCTCAGGGCGGCACAGGGGATGGGGAATGAGGGTTACGGTCAGCCCACAACAGCCCCGCTCTCCCACTCGTTCCTCCCCACACCTTTCCCTGCCCCACCGAGGTCTCCCCACAGGCACGA
>NW_009627072.1:0-3247 GCF_000690535.1 Cariama cristata
AAAGATGCTTTGTTTCTACTCGGATTTATTAAACTTTTCACTAAGTGTTTCTTTTTCTTGCCCATTATATCTTGAGCATTCTCACAGGGAAAATAAGACCATTTTTTTTCCTCCTCGAGGGCAAAGGGAAGCAACTTAGTTATTCTCTGCTGTCAAAGAATCAGCATGTTTCTTCTGTTTCCACTACAGTGTTCATAGTAGAATACGTGTGACGTAATAAGACAAAGCTGTGATAAAAATCTCGATAGTCCTTAACGGAAGTTTTCCCATAGTTTGACATTGGGTACTTTAGAAGTAAACTCTCTGCCTGTTTTGGGGGAACCTTTTCAGACACAAATAATATTTTCCTTCAATAGTATCAGAAGCAATAATGTAAGACCAGGAAGCCCTCTGGTAGCTCTCTTGGCTTTCCTGAATACTTGTATTTTTTTAAGAGAAGTTCTTTTTCTTGTATTTGCAAAGAACAGTGGCACTGAGAAAAGTCAGTGCCTAATTTTTGTCTTGCCTTTGGAGCCAGGATACTTGAATGGGAGCTGACTGTTTTTTGAACAAGCACTTCCAGATGACAGTGTTTTGTACAACGTGTAAATCTTTTCCCACCTTCCAGGAGTTAGACTTGCCACCGCAGATCGGAAACAAGTGGATGCCTGTGTTCTTAAGAAGCGCTGCCCACTTTGATACTCAGTAGTTAAGTGGTGGTACCAAAACGTGCCGCTCTAAGGATGCGGGTGCCTTTTGAATTATCCTTTTCCTGAACTTCTGGGGCTTGTGGCTCCTAACCCAGTGGTATTTGGTTGACCAGCCCGTTAGCCATACTCCTGCCCTCAGGCAGCCCTGGGTGTTTCTGATTGCCTGGGGCAAGGGGATCTTGTGCCCCAAAGGGAACAGTGAGCGAAAACATTTGTGCTCATGTCTTGCGTATGTCGTACAGGTGATGTCAGTGAAATGCTGCTCTCATTCTTTTCTTGTATGGATCTCTTCATAAGACGTGTAGCATTTTTTAGATTTGTGGGAATAATATTACACTGTATGGGATCAAAGTCTGCATGCAGGTATTCCCACCCTTACACGTACCTGAAAGCATGTGCATGTATACAAGAGGATGTTATCGATGTGTATGACAGTGATCACGCTTCAAGCCTTGATCCAGACGTTATCTAAGAACAACAACAGATATCTGCCTTCCCCACCCCAAGCTAAAATACTGTATTTTGAGTGTTTTAAGGGATAAGGGGGGTGGCAGGGAAGGTCACCCTTCTGAAGCATCTGTTATTGGCTGTGGATGCAGAAAGGACCTCTACTGAGGTGTGTGGGGGGGTACTTTTATTTTCATTTTTTCCAGTCTCTTTCCCCGAATGTAAGTGGTGTGTGTTGTCTCTGCCTCAATAGCTGTTGTTCCCTATTAAGGAAATGTCTTTAAGAAGATGAGTATCAGTCTCAGTCTTTCAGCCTGGAAGAGAGGGCGTAAAAGAGTTGGGGGTGTGTATGGGGGGGTGTAATCTGGTTTTGAGAGGGTCCTGTGCTGTGCTTCATCTAAAGTGCAGGTGAGTAACTTCTAGGTTTTTACACTTTCGCTTTGTGCTGTATGTGGTCGTATCTCAGAACGGGTTTAAGAATAATTTTGAGTTTGGAACGCATTATTTTGATCTCAGGGTGGCATTAGGAAGCCCTTTCTCATCCGAGGCCTCTGACCTCCCCACGGCTAGAGGTTTTGAAGTTGGAGCTGCTGCACTTCCCAGTTAACTTTTGTACAACTGCAGTTGAGAGAAGATTCATCAAAATCACAATCCAAATAATTGTTGTACCACCAGCTCTGCTTCGGCATAGTGGAAACAGCCACATGTAAGAGCTGCTTTCGTAGCTGTAGTGACAGGCGTGCTTTTTGTTTCCCAGTGCTGCCTATGTCCTTGACGTGAGATATTTCTTTTTTCCCAGCTGAACTGTCAAATTCTTGCTAGATTATTTGTCTACTTACACAAAGACTCTAAGGAAGCTGTGCATCAGCCTAACCTGGATTAAGGGTGCTTTTTAAAAGATTCCAGTAATCAAGATCTCTCGTTGATCCCATGTAATGTGACAGTAACAGGACTTACCCATATTAATGGTTTGCCAAGAAAACATCTATTCCTCTTTCAGCCAAGCTTCCCATTCTCTCTGTGTATGCCATTGCAAGGCAGGTTCACCTTAGCTATTGCGCTGCGTCGTTGGCTTTTGAGGGCGGGAGGTGATCTGGAGGGTCTGATGGACTCCGGTTGCATGGCCAGTTGTGTAGCTTGCCTTCGGTTGGAAGCTCTCTTAAATCTTCCCCGTTGAGTTCTTGCCAGAGCATGTGAGAGAATGTCATGGTTTGGAAGACTTGGAAACAACACAAAACAAAAGAAAAAATTCTGGAGTCAAGATAATCATTATTGCAACTTAATAAACAGGTCTTACATTACTGCTCTTTCAAATCCACACTGAAATACTGACAACTTAATGCACATTTTCGTGCTTTCCAGGATATTTTTTGCCCTTTCTCTCTACATTTGAATCTTTTTCCAGAGGTGTCAGTTGTTGTTCTTTCTGGCTTCTCATATTTCTGCAGTTTGGTGTTAGTTAGAAAATTGGCCGTTGTGGTTGGTTTGTGTGCAGTCGGCTGCACGTGACGTTGTGGTGTCAGTGCTTTGGTCGGTGGAAATGCTGCAGCCAGCTGTTGGGCAGAAATCAGACTTTGCCTGCAGATTGAGGTCCTTAATGCCTGCTGATCATGTTTGCTTTTATTATTAGGCGTAGCGGTCTCCATGGCACTTGATGTGGTTTTGGAACTTTTTCTGCCGCTTTGGAGTAGGCTCTGAGCAGACAAATTAGACTAATGAAGCATGTGTATATTTTTAAGCATCTGTTGAGGGAGTGGGTTTGTTGTTTTCATAAGGCACACATGGCTTTCAGAAATGAATCTCTTGCTTCTAGATCCCTGGCATTGTGGCGTTCTACATCGTACACCAGAAAGATGAAAAAATTTAGAAAAAAGTAGTGTTTTAATAACTCCTGAATGTGAAACTAATAGATTAAACACGCGTATTTTCTGGAGGTTAACCCCCCCCCAAACATACCGCTTTACCTGTTTGGCAACTCTGCGGTGAACCTATCCTAAGTATTTCTCAAAGATGTCCCAGACTTATTTCTCCTTTGGAAGTGTTGCATGAAGGCTGTACCAGGCAGGACTGTCGATGCAGCCGTGCCCAGCGCTGTGCTGGCCTTCCCTACA
>NW_009627072.1:3278-7292 GCF_000690535.1 Cariama cristata
GAGCCATGTGAGAACAGGGTTAAGCCACGGGCACGAGAAGGCGTTCTGCTTTGGGAGCTGGCAGTGCGGAGCGAGGCAGCGGGCTGGCCTGCGGACTTCTCGGGACGCTCCCTGTGCCCTCTGCCCTTCGGGCTTTATTGAGACGCGTGGCTGGCAGGCTGGTGGGTTCGATGGGGGAGCGATGGGAAGGTGAGTGGAGGTAGATGGTTACCTGCGGGTTCTACAGGTGGTGCCCAGGGTGTCAGCTGGTTTTCCTTCGGTGTTGTGGTGTAACCTGGACGCTAGCCATGCTGTCTGGCCAACATCGCTTTGGAGATCAGGTAACCTTAACAAGTTTAAGTGCCGCTCAGTAGCTTAAATAGAAATACAGTGTGCACACAGAACATTTACACTTCTGCATAATTGGCAGATTATCCAGATTTATTGGTTTTGGAGTGGGGTACAGCAATATCCCGGAACAAGCTCCTTCACTCGGGATAGAATTATCATTCTACGGTAATGGTCCATGCTTCAAAAATTGCATCTTTTTTCAATTTGGAGTCCAGGATTGCTCAATGTCCTTCAAAATTTCTCCAAATCACTTTTTCATGTATTTAAAAGGAGCAAAGCCTTGTTGCATGCTTGTGGAAAGATGTTTGGAAGATATCCTATTCAGTATTTTCTTAATTAGAAACAGCTGGCTTTTAAATATAGAAAAGCAGCTACTGTATTGTACCAGAGGCGATGTGTACTAATATTCGTGTCTACAAAAAGTCTGTGTTTTGACCCCCATTGACGAGCAAGGACAAACTAAGAACGTATGGCTTGCTGTACAGGATCAGAGCATTTCTGATGTAGGTTGCATTCTACATCAGAAACTTCAGGAGGAAAACCAGGCAGCTCTGCCGTGTGGGTTTGTTGTGTGTGACAAGGGTTCGTGTGCATCTTGGTGAAAGAGAAAAGTTTTTTTTTCTGTTGGATAGTGTAACTGGAGAGTAGCCAAACAGTTTTTACGCCTCTTGCGAAGCGGGATCTTTTGCAGATGAAGGTTGTAGGCTGGCAGATGGGTATGTGGGCTGGATGGCGGTGTGGGGGGCTTCATAGCCAAGAGACTTGGGTCCGCTTCTGCAGGCGTTCACTGTTCGGTACTCCTGTCTGTGGCTGTCAGGCGTAGGAGCCAGCCACGTTTCCAGGCGCTGTGAAGGCATCGAGCAATGTCCTGTTCCTACGTGGATGGAGTTCATGGCCTGAATGGTCTGGCGTGTGATGAGGATGGGCAGGAGAGAGAGGACATGAAAGCCGAGATCAATATGCTGCTGTCCCTATGATCTGTAGGACACAAAGGAGGGAAGGTGGTAGGGTAATTGTGTATGTAAGGTGGTCTCTAAAAGAACATGTAAGCGCATAGCAATGAAGCTGTGGCTCCTAGAGCCTGAGAGGAGCAGCAGATGGGCTGTGTTCCAGAGAGCGGGAGGTGACTGGCTGGCAGTTGGAATTACGGCTTTTGTAGCTTGCTCTGGTCACACTGGAGTCGCTTGGTTTTCTGATGGGTCCAGGAAAACCGAGATAGCAGATATTTGGGGTTTGGTTGGGAAGTTGGTTTCCATTTTCCTCCTTGGGGACAGAAGGGTTATGTTATATTTTTATTTGACTTTACGTATTGCAAAGGTGGTTTGTTTGCAGGAGATTATTTTTTTTTTTGTCTGTTTAGCTGAATTTGTGCTCCATGCCACTGCTTCTTTCCTGTCCTGGTTGGATTGCATTTTTGTAAGAGGCAAGCATAACTATTTCATATGGGAAAATATTTCCAGATCAATTTGAAACATACCTTTATTCCCTTTCCTCCCTACAGTATACGTTTCATGAGATCATTTTTTCCCAATTGTATTATGTCAAAATTTGATCCCAAAAGCCCTGAGGAGTGGAAATGATCTCTCTTACGTTGTTGTAAGGCAAACGTGGGTACACAGGCTTCAGGAGTAGCGAGGCTGGAAGGGGTGCAGCCCCCCCAAGTACCCTGCGGGGGGTCGGCCGGGGCTGTCCCCTAGGCTTTCCCCTTAACTCCACAGCTGGTGGCAGCGCTGGCATCTTGTGCTGCTTCTCTGGTGGTGGACGTGGCCAACGGAAAGCAATTCTAATCTGAGCGCTGTAAGCTTGCGGTGAGTGCCTTTGGGTGCCTGTACGGAAAGGCAAACTGCACCTCTTGGCCTTGTAGAGTGAAACTTCTCACCTGGGTGTGAGTTCGCACTTGAGCTGGCATTTCTATACCAGGAACCTGTCAGAAGGTACAGGCAGGAGACTGTGGAAAAGTGTAACTGCTTTATCTGCTTAGCACCACGGCTGTAACATACTTACGCTTCCAGAGAGCTGTGTTTTCTCTAGAGTAGTATGTGATTCGATAGGATTGATAGGAAGCAAGGACAAAGGATAGTATGGGTGTTGTCCATAGCACGGAAGGGGCCACTCGTGAGTGGAAGGATTCCACTCGTGAGTAGATGTGCCAGCATCGGTCTGTGTAGCACAACACCCAACAACGGCACCTCTCAGTAGCTTGGTGTTGGGAAGCGAGTTTCTTCCACCACTAAGAACTGCAATCTCTTGCCAGACATCTTGCCGGGCTCCGTCTCGCAGCTCTGGACACATCTCCCTTTTCCAGTATATGACTGGCAGTTTGGTACTTACTGTAGAGGCAGCAGGCCAATGCGGAGAAAGCTTGAGCAGTAGTGTTGTCACACACCGAAACCAAAAGACCAGTATAAACGTATTTTTTCTATAGCATGGAGTGCTTTTTGGAGGATGCTGAGGAGGAGAAGGAATGATTCAGTACAGTGGCTGAACTGTAGAACAAATATTAGAATTGACCAAAAATGGCTTTTTTGTTTTCAATACATCAGCCCATATTCATGGTGTCAAAAAGTATTTCTCATTTCTCTGAAGGTGCTTCTCACCACTTCTTACCCTGGTCTGCAACTCGGAGATGCAATTTGTTTCAAAGAAATGAACCAGAACAATATTATATGCAAACTTATTTCCTTTATCTCCTTCTCTAAAGTGGTTTAGATTGAGATCGTGTGTTTGGGGCATTTCTCATTTTTAGAAGGTTTCTGGGAAGGAAGAGAATGAGCGTGTACCAGCCCTCAGTTCCACCGGTAATAGTCTGCCAGCTGCACCCAGTACTGAGCAAAGGAGATGCGGAGGGAGCGGGATTCTTAGTTGGCAAGGAATGTAAAGGGTAGAACGAGGAAACATTGACTTTCAAAGTTTCCACACCACACTGAATTCATTGCTTGCCATTGCATGGCTGTGCAAAATGTGTGAGTGACTAGAAGAGAAGATAATGTGGTTAGCAGAGTGTAATTTTAGACTCTACAAAAAAAATTACGATCACCTTTGCAAAGATTTCTTTTGTGCAATAGTTGGAGTTAGCATCTGTTTTAGTAAACTTCTAAAGGGTTTTTTTTGGTATTTCTTTTATTATGACTTCTGTATCTATGTAAGCTGTTGCTTGCAGTGTTTTGTCCAACAGTGTATGTACGTACACTAGAACAGCCGATGTTTAGCATTTCATTTTCACATGTGGAAGAAATATTCTTATTATGGGGTTCTGAGAGGATTTGTGAGAGATGTACCAAAACGGGATATTTTTAGGCTATTTCTATCTCAGAGAAGCATGAAAAGTAACCACTTCAAGCTTTCATAGAATCATTATGGTTGGAAGAGACCTCAAAGATCACCAAGTCTGTTTCAACAGAAGCTGCATTCAGGGAAGACCTTTCCAAATTCAACTGAAATTTCTCCACTGTGATGATAGAGAAGTCAGAGGAATCGTAGAATCATCCCAGACTGGTGGGGGTTGGCAGGGCCCTCCAGAGACCACCCAGTCCAACCCCCTGCCAAAGCAGGGTCACCTACAGCAGTCCCACAGGATCGCATCCAGGTGGGTTTTGAATATCTCCAGAGAAGGAGACTCCACAGCCTCTCTGGGCAGCCTGTGCCAGTGCTCGGCCACCCTCAAAGTACAGAAGTTCTTCCTCA
>NW_009627072.1:7501-8335 GCF_000690535.1 Cariama cristata
TTCGTTGTCCGCAGCAGGACACTCTCCAGTAGTTCCTTGTCTGTCTTGGACTGGGGAGCCCAGAACTGGACACAGCACTCCAAGTGTGGCTTCACCAGGGTGGAGTAGAAGTGATGGTGAATTTCTTTGATAGTGTTATACAGTTGACCTTCGTTGTGCTTTTATAAAATTGAATGCCAATAAAAAAAAGAGATTTTAAAAAACGGAGGAGAGAGAAGTCAGCATATGGAGTATTAAGACAGGTATTTGGTGGGGAGCAGAATGACAAAAAATGAGGCTTTGTCAGTTTTCATTAGGTGCTTATAAAAAGTGCTGTTGTCATTTGGGGTTAGGCCAAAATCTCATTGAGCTGTTGGGTCTTGCCACTACTGTTCATTCAGAATATATGTAAAGAGCAGTTGAACTCCTGAGTCACTGGCATCTTCACAGAGACCAAAAGATATATGAAGGGCAGCCACACAATCCATAATGTTTTCTGAGTACCCAGTAAATAGTGACAAATGTATCTTGTTTCAAGTCCATGTAGGGGAGAAAATAATACTGAGTGGCATGGGATTATATTGAAAGCTTGGAAATAGCCAGAGAGAGGACTGAGAGGGAGCTTTTAAACGAAATTACTGGCTGGATTTAGAGCTGGGACTGTGAAGGGTAGGTGTTTTCTAGTCTTTTGATGTTAGAAGTCAGAAAAATAAGAGTTTATCATGCTTTTTCTGTGCGAGCAAGCAGAATTGTTTGAACGCCTTATGTAGTGTGCGTCAGCTTCCAATAAAAGTGGCCTGCAAGGATTCAAATTTAGCCAAGTGTGTCTTTGGACACGCTCCAGCACCTCAACAT
>NW_009627073.1:0-14141 GCF_000690535.1 Cariama cristata
AGGTTTCTTCCAACCATAATGATTCTATATTCTAGATGAGTTCCCTAGGATATGTTCTAACCATGCTTCTGCTCAGTGTTTTCATAAATGGTCTATGTAATGAAACAGAAAACATGGATGTTAAATTTGTCGATGATACCAATATGGGAGGAATGATCACTGTATTTAAGGATAGCATTTGATTTCAGGGAGTTCTTGATGAACTTGAGAAAAGTTTTATGTTGCATTTGTTGGAAAAAAAAAAAAAATCAATGTGATGAGGATGTTGATCATATTAGTCATGAGGATAAGAATATACATAATTAGGAAAAATCAACTCTGGAAACTGTGAGTGCATAAGAATGATCCAATACTCATGATGGTTCACAAAGATGAAAGCACATAAACAAGGTCATAGCAGTAGTCATGAATAGGAGCATAATGTTAAAATATAAACCTTTGGTAAAGAGCACTTTATTCAGTTTTGGGCATCACACTTGGAAAAAAAGACTGCAATCAATTGGAGATAGTATAGGAGAGAATTAAGAATAATCAAAGGTAGCAAACCCAGTATTTCCCAAGAGGAGATTAACTGGCATTTTGAGGGTTAGAATAATGGAAACTGAGTGGATTCATGAAAATTCTTCAAATCTATGGGCAGCCACTGCGAAGAGAAAGGAAGATAATCTATTCTGATGATTATTTTGAAAAAGGAAAGAATATATAAGAGCTTATTGAAGGATAATTTGGATTAGTCATTTAAAAACCTCTGCTAACAGTGAGAGTGCTGAGGCATTAGAATATTGCTTTGGGAAACTGAGGAAGCATCGTTATAGGAAGTCTTTTAGAGCAGGTTATGCAAACGTCTTTCTGAATCATAAGCTACAATGGATGGGTTAAATGGTCTAACACCCTTCCCACCTTATTTTTTTTCATATTCTGTGATTATTGTATCTTTATGCATAAGGATACGTCATGGGTAATAAGTCTTTTTGGAACCAATCTCTATCTCACTGAAATCACCAGAATGATGTTCTAATCCATAAATGACTGGAATACATTTATGTCAGTCATGATTTTGAGCTTCTTGTGTTATCCTTCAGCAAAGTTAAGTGAATAATTTGTCCTGGTAAAAACGTAAATGGAAAATGATTGCTCACTCCGCTACTCAAGAAGTACGCACAATCCTATGGAATGTGTCTGGCCCAAAGTAACTGGGGAATGCTTGTACAGTTTTAAAAAGTACATTAGAATTTGAAATTACTTTGTCATTAGTGTGCGTAGGATTTATTTATACTCTTGCTGTATTTTTACTGCATTAACTCATGCTTTGTGTATTATTGGGCTGAAGTGATGTCGAATTTGACATTTTTAACTCCCTTTGAACTACAGATTGTGGGAATAAATTCCATTTTTTCCCTTACTCTTCAGTATACTTTCTCTTGATCAAAATTGCAGTTTGAACCAGTGCAGTTCAAAAGTTTTCCTTAATGGGAGTTGACTATTTTCACCATTGAATGCGAGAAGAAAATGAGTTTTGCTTATTTGCTTATTTATAGGGATATTCTACAGCAGACAGCCTAAATGCGTTTTGCTTTAGATTGAAATGAGACTTGAAAAATTAAAGGTCTAGTATCTATTTACTAGATGTTTTATACTATACTAATATAGTATAATATTTTAGGGCTTAGCTATTCCCTATATCAACCCTGCAATATCTGTTAGTTCTGTTCTTCTCTTAAAATAACCTGTAAAACCAAAACAACATTTAAACTTCATGCTGGAAGTGGATTTCACAGTGAATAAAAAGCTTGGTAGAAGCTGAAGCCTAGAATTCTTCAAAAAGCAACTTTATGTGGGTTTTTAAAATCACATTAACATCTTAATGCAATACTTCAAATTATTTTGTTCTCCCTGCTGGAAATGTAGGATCCTCTAAATAATGAGCAAAGTGTAGTGTGAAAAATTAGGTGTTTTGGAAACATTAAGTGAAAGACAGAAGCTTGCAGAGTGAATGAAGTATCCTGCCAGGATGCAAAATTATTTCAGGCCAAGAAGATTGAGCCCAAGCTGTGAGACATACTGTGGGTATCCTGTTTGGGCAAAGGAATGAAGTGCTAGATTGGAACATTCTCTAAAGTGTTTGAACCCAGCTGGTATTATATTTCACTTTGTGGTCACTAGCACAGTCACACTGACAGAAGTTTTCAGCTACAGTTGGCAACTTCCAGAATGCTGTTCTCCTGAGGGCAGTGAAATTTGCTCCCAAAATCTCAAGTCATGAAAGATCATCGAGCCAAGCACGTTAATAGAGTCTGTCTGAAAGTGTTAGATCTGAGAACATCTGATCTGATCACTGCTCTTAATGTAACTATTGGAATGTCTTAAAGACCTGCTTATTACATGTTAGAGAAGCAACGTGTAGGTGTTTCCCTTTTACTGTCCGGGTTCTGCCAGATCTCAGCTCAGAAACAGAGCAAATACTGGTGTGTACGGAAAACAGGGGACCATAATGTGGATGACCAGCTAGGCCTGGTCAAACCCAGCAGTGCAACATATATTGCATGAAAAAGTGCTATATAGGCTGTATAAAATCTGTGTAGATCTGTGAACCTCCTCTTTAAATGCCAGTAATTCTGTGTTTTAATTATTGTGTTAGATGGAGATAATCTCCAATGTCTTACAGCTTTGTGGTCATAAATTCTGACAAAGACTTCATGGTGAGTGGTCTCACTTGTTACTGCATTCTATTGCTGCAGGCAATATAAAAAGAGGAAGCCGAAATTTATAGGCTCAAAAATGTTGATTTGTTAGAAAACAGTGAAATTTAATATAGTTTGTCGATGTTTAAAACCTGAGAGATGAAGTTTGTTACAGATGCAGAAATTTTGTTTCAATACAAGTAGAGTAAAATTTGAAATTAAACTGAGCTAGTGAGCAAAATTACTTAATACCAGTTGCTCTTAAAAACAGAACAAGACATCAGGCGTAGTTATAATGTTCACTCATAAAACCAGGATATACTTGGTAGACCACAGCAAACAAGTATAGATAGATTTTTAGTCTTTTCACTTACACTTGTACAGTTGTGTTTCATCAAAGACTAATTTTTAAGGCAGAACAATATCAAATCGTTGCTCCTTATCAATTCTGCAGACAATGTCGTAACTGCTGAATCGTCAGCTAAAGGCATTTAGCCTGTACTGAACCTAAAAATTCAGGCACTTTTCACATGATATACAGTAACTGCAAAATGATTAGTATGTTGTGTCCGATGCCAAAACCTTAGAGAGAAAACTACTATATGCAGCACACATTTGTGCAACTTAACTTTGTTCTTAGCCGTGGAGGTATTGATTCAGGCTTTGAATGGACAAAGAATACGCATGGAGAATGTCTGACTTCCAGAGTCAAAGGGTTACACCTTAGCTCAAACAGCAGCTGAAGCTGCCAAGGTGGTCCCTCTCAGGCATGCAGAGGGCAAAGGGAACGGAGCTGACAAATGTGACTCAAGCACTGTTTAAAATTTTAAGATGATTTCCCTTCCCCTACCTGCCCTCCCTCATCCTCTGCCTGCTGTTGTGGTTATTGGTTGAAACCTGAGAGACCTAACAAAATTTGACAAGGTGCGTGGCAAGACTTAGTTGAAATGCGGAGGAATGCCAGGGCAGTGGGGTCTGTACTCTGGAAATAGCTAACAGACAGAGCACATCCCTTAGTTATGGCTGCATCCTATGGGATTCTGCAACTTCATTAATACTAGACAGATCTGATACCTAGTGGCACAAAACGTACTTTTTTGTTAAGGAAGCTTTCACCTCTCAACTGTAAAAGTCCATGCCCAAACCCAAAGGATTTCTTAACTGAAACTTCTATGGAAGTTTTTGTATATGAAGGCTAGAAGGCTTTTATGGACACAAAGTATCACAGGTTTCCTCTGAGGTGGGGTATTGATATTGTCCCTCTTTACTTTTGGAAAGCATTGAAGTGTAGGAGAACTGACTTATTCTTAAAGACAGGGTTTTTTCAAGAGTTTATCTCATCCGAAAAGATTTGGATACTTCTGATCAGGATCTAGATTTTCAGGATCCAGTAGGGAATTTTTATGTGATGTAGACCTATAGTCCAAGGTGGTTATTCACCTTCTAAATAGGAACCTACTGCTTAACAAATGACTGAAAAGGATTGAAATGCTACTAGTATAAAAGAATACTTAAATGAAAGTGGGCAAGGGCTAAAACTGATATTTTAATAACTAAGTAAAGCTTTGGGGGCCAACTTCTTATGAATCCAAATATTTGTTCTTTCAGCGAAGGAAAGAAAATTCTGGATGATCTTAGGTGGATAACTGTGGCTATGACATGCAAGCTCAATAAACTTTGTTACTCAGTATGTTTTCAGTAGTTAGTTCATGTTGAAGGTAATTGTAACTGCATTAAAAAATAAGCTTCTGTGCTGAAACAATTAGAGATGCACATGTTTTTACATATACCAAAATACATTTATATTTACACACAAACTCAGCACAACAATGCAGTGGTATTGTGGAAGGCAGCATTAACAGCTCTTGTCAAAATTTTATATTTAAGGGTTAATATCAAGCACCCAAACTGAAAGATTTTTTTTTTTTCTAAAAAAATCTGACGGGTTGCATTACGATTTTCCTTGTTATTTTGAAAGTTTATAGGAGGTGACAGCTTGAATCCATATTTGAACCTTAATACTCGTAAGGCTGTATTGCTACAACCAACTTACTGTGTGGGTCTAAGTTCAGAAAATACTTACTCAGCTCCAGCATAGTTTTGAAATTGTTGTTTACTGCTTGTATTAAATTGCAGTCAACCTAAAAATGACTTCTGACCACCTCTAACAGTTGGAAGCAGCGCCAGAACTTCTGAAGTGCTTGAAATGAACTTCAAATGAATAAACAAGAAAAGGTGTGCTTTATGAAGAAATAAAAAAGACTAAAAATTAAATATTAGTTGAAAACTTTAAGTACAATACTGTGTTCTTTTAAAACTGTGCCAAATTTCAGTCATACCTGCTTTTGAGAAAACGGGGAGAAAAATAACTATTTTATTTCCTAGAAAAAAAAAAAATCTGTCTGGAAAAAGGAACTACCTCTAAAACAGCTAAGCAATAACTCATTTCCTCTCTTTTGAGACTCAAATTTTGGTTTCTTCCATTCAGATTTTAAGGAAGACTACCCTTTTTTAGGGGGCCACAAAAAACCCCAAACCAACCAAAAACCCAAAACAACCCCCCAAAATGAAATATTTAAGTAATTGAATTCCATTAGGAAAATATTACAGAAAAGTTGTGTTTATTTAAGAGTTGGGTGACTCTGGGGAAGTCATAATTTGCAATTATCTATCCTGTAGTTTTACCCTTTTTGCTAATGTCTACATGTAGATCATTTTTTTGCTAAACTGAAGCTGTTATTCAGAAACGCTTCATTTTGTATGCCTTTTTCTTAGAATGTGTTTTTAATTTCATGTATTAATGGCAAATTGATTATGCAAATATTTCATTTAGATAGACACTGTCAGGGCTCTGATTTTTAGCTACGATTGGTTGGATGTATTATATTGTTTCTGATCCTAGGGTGAATGAACACTTAAAACACTTCTGCTGTGAACAAACTTCATTATGAATGTAAAATTAATTGCTCACAAGTTTTTTCTTATAACATCTTTTGATGTTCAATTTCTATGAACATTCATGCCAATTAAAATCTGTGTCTCAAGAAAAGCAGAAGCAGAAGAGGCTAAATATTACCAAAACAATTTTCTTGAAAAACTCATCTTTGCAAGCCTAGAACAGTTCTTGGAACGTTAATTTGAGTCTATTTTACAGCAAATGTTGAAAATATTGGTGTTTCAAAGCTGTCATTGTCAGCCACAGCATATTTTGCAGATGTTACAAAAAAAAATAATAGTTAGAAACACTGATGTTAAAAATAAACCAAAGGCTTCCTCTCATTTTAATAAAGTAGTGTTTTGCTCTCATCTGAGATACCTCTGTACTCTCAAATATGCTTGTTCACTGTGTAAACGGGCAGTGGTATGTGTGGTTATTCGAATGGACAATCAATATATGGTTACCAAAGGGATTTAACTTAGTCTGAAACTGTAACAGCAGACTCCTCCTGAAAACTGGTGATTTAAAGCTACTCGCTCCAGTCTTTCTTTTTATTTTTTTCTGAAACAACTGAAATATGGTGATGACGATGTGGTGGTCACCGTGAGGGGCTGCAGGGTGGCTGCTTCAACCATAACGAGGTGGCAGCTCAAGGCTGCAGGGCCGGATCCTGCAGCCCGTTGCCCCGGGGAGCCCAGCTGCGGGGAGCAGGGTGAGGGGTGCACGCACAGCACGCGTTGGTGAGCAGCTTGCGTTGCGTTTGAACCGCTTGGTTTTAAATGGCAAGAGCACTCAGACAACATACAGGCAGAGTATGAAAATGTGTTTGCAGTCTGGAACAATGTGGAATTGCGATAAACAAAACAGGCACTTTTGCAAAGGATCCCTTACTTGTTTTTTTTAGGGTGCTGTGTACTTTTGCTATTATTTCCTAGTCAGAACCCCAAAGTGTTGACAGTGCAGACCAATGGTAGGATTAGGCATTGAAAGTAAAAGTTCTGCAATAATTTGCTTTCTCCCTGGCTTGACCTTGCTCGCAATGCTGATAGCAGAGGAGAGCTACTGGCTCCTTGTCACTGAAGATTCCCAGCTGAGGTGGCTTAAAGAGTTGAGAGGGCAAATGATTGAGGCCCTAGTGTCGCAAAAATGATCCAGGGTAGGACTTTCACACTGTGTGTGAAGCAACATGGTGTTTCCCTGACAGAGGCGATGAACAGGACCTAAGGCTGTCAACGGTGTCACTCAGTTGACCTTATTAGACCTGTAGTTTCCTTAAGATGGAGTTGTGCTGAATATGATTACATTTTTCTCTACTTCTTGTCCTACAGTGTCCCTCTTCCGTATAACTGCTTTACAGCATATGAATCGTTACCCTGTATTGTGTAACACGCGGTGTCATTGTAACTGTCTGAACCTCAATTATCCTAAATTACTTGTTATCCAAAAAAGGGTCTTGTCCCCTGACACATCTGTAACTTAGATGGAAAATTGTCATGATTATCAAGATGTATTAAATGTCCATTCCTCTTCAAGTTTCCCTCTGGGAGCCTGCTGTAGTCCAGGTCACCTTTTACTATGCTTGTGTACAAAGTTATGCGAGTTAAATATTTCTTTTTAACAGCACAGGTTACTGAACAGGCTTGCTGAATAAATAATCTAGCTTATCCTCCAGGGACCCACTATGATAGTGAATGTGTCACTTTTTAAGTTCTGCATAAACTTTGCTCTGATTGCTGTCTTGCGTGATTTACCTACTCGGTTTTTTTATCCCTTTGTTCCCCCTTATGCTCTCAGTTCCTTCCTTAGGCAAGAAAGTGTGCAAATATTTCAGTTTGTTTTCAACAAATACTTGTTAAAACACAGAAACTACATTTCACCTGTATGTAACTGTATTCTGTCCCTTTTTAGGCATTTGACAAACAGCTTTCATTCAAGCAAATGTTCACTAAAACATGCTTCAAGCTCTTCTAGGCATAGACTTACTGGATTTTTTTTTCTTTCATAAGAAGGGGCACTGCCTTATGCAGTAGGAAAAAATAGAGGTTTCCAAACTTCAGAGTCCTTCTAGATGTAATAAAACTGAATAGAAGGATCTGTTCCATACACCTCTTTCTAGGACTTGAGATGCACTTTTCTGTGAATATCACTTGAGTCATGAGCCATGAGAAAATACTGAATGAATTTTGTGACTAGTATGTGTAATCCAAAAAACAATGTGGATTTCACATATCTAACGTAGCAAAAAGTTTCTATCAATTCGATGAGTCCAAGTCTCACAGAAAACGATGGAAATCAGGAATTTAAAGCAAGAAATTTGGAGAAAGTGTAATCAGTTTAGAGAACTTCTGATGAGCAAAGCATAAGGTAAATTATTCACTCTAATTTATTTGCCTAGCTTGCAAGTCTTCCATGATGTTACTTTTTCAGCTCTACAAATCTAATAATTTGACTTTTAGGAGCTTCAACTTATCTCCCTCTCATTACATCATAGAGCTTTTACAATATGCCCTGCTTGTTATACCAAGTAATTGTTTCTGTCAGCATTATCTTCTCCCTTGTTATCCATCATCTCTCTGATAATATCCTATTTCTTTGCCCCCTCTGTTTCACAGTGTCTGCATCATATTAATAATAGCACAGATGGAAAAGTTCTGTGAGGTCATTCAGTACAATCCATTTCCTGATGCAATGTTGGGCTTTTATATATTCTCCAATATACGTAGCTGGATGGTAAATGAGTCAAGTGACTGGATTTTCAGAGTCTCATTCAAGTCTTTAATGCAGTTTTTTTTCTTCTTTCTCCTCTTCTACCTTTTTATATTTCTTCCAGTAGCTAAAAAGTGCTTCTTGACAGATAAGAAATTGCATAGGCTTATGAAAACTCTGGCACAGAGGCAAGCACATCATATTCTTAACAGCATTATTAATATGTTAACAGGTGGAAGCTTATTATTGTTCAGTGCTTTAAGTGTGAAATGTCTCATGCTCCTTTTTTATTTACTTAGGTAGTTTCTAGTTAACTTGATTAACAACCTGGGCTGTTAACTTCTTAAATTATTGTATTTCACAAAGACAAAGTACAGTAGTTGGAAATTCTTTTGGTTTTGATTCAGCTACGTCACTCACTTGTAGTCTGCACAAAATCTAAACTGAATGATTTTTTTATCAGTGTTGAATAACTTTTTAATCTTGATTGCCTAATAAAGCTGGCAGAAAACAAGGAAATGAGAAAGGTAGGGAATGTCACAGCAACTGAAGCAGTTGCTTGCTCCAGTTATGCAAAGTAGCTTCCCATATCTTGTCAGCAGGCATTGCATCAAAATAAGAGATTTTAACAATTTACTGACTGATGTAGCCACTCTTAGGCTTTTTACAAGCCAGCTGTTTAGAGCAGTGAAAATTACTGCAACAGAGATCTGGAATAAAGCAGGAGATAAACTGCTCTGTTCAGGGCAGCCTAGGCACGTGCTCTCTAGTATAGCCGCTTTGAATCTTTGCTTTTCTGTTAAAGAGTGTCATACCAGTGTTTCTACCCCATATCACCTGATTTACATATAAAATATATAATGATTAAAAAAATTCCCAAAACCATAAAAAGAAGAGATCATAGGAGACTCGGAGATAACCTTCTCAAACATGAAGACTATTCACTTCTCTCCCTCTTGGCGAGGGGAACAGATTTGTGAACTTGATCCAATGACCTGGTAACCTTGGCTTTATGCCTAATATGCTGAGCTGCTCTTAGTCACTGCCTGCGTACCGGGACAGTTGTCTGTACCAGCTCTGTGCTGCTCTGTTTGCAAAGGTGATGCTTACACCACAAGTCTGACTGTTCTCTGCAGTAGTTCATCTCCCACTACAGCTACCAGCTCGTATATGCACCTGTGTGGTAGGGATGTCAGCGTAATGCTGTGTAGCCCACTTTTCTCTTTTTGTTCATGTAAGTATTTGATTTTTGATTTTGAGTATTCTGTGAAAGCTCTAATTCTTTTACAAAGACTTAGAGGTGAAATAATGTTAGTATTAATATACTGTATAAATTGAGTATTCAACTCTAAAAAACCAAATCCACAGGCATGTGCTTCTCTTTAGATGCAGTCTAATAATATCAAAAGTGAAAGTAAGTTGTGGTCTGGCAATTGTTCTTTCAAGTGATCTTGGCCAAGTGATCTTACTTTAAAATATTCTGGCTATTTTTTTTTTTTTCTCATGCTTCATTTAAGTAAGATCTACAGGAGAATAATTCTGTCCTACACGGTGTTTGCAGAGTATGTAGTGGAACAGGGCACCATTCTATTGCCTACTTGGAACATGAATTTCATTTGCAAACATAAATTAAGGAAGCTATAGCTATTGTACATAGAATTCTCTAATAAAATTCCTGGTTAGAATGATCTTCCTAAACTATGCATCTCAAATATGTTACAGAGAGCCAGTATTGATGCCTCACCCCCTACTTTGCACACGCGCAGTGACCTAAGGCTATTTGTACCCCTGAGAACACAGGCCAAGGCTATCCCAGAGGGGTAGTCTTGATTTATAGTAGAAATTCTCCTCATATTAGAAATTCTGCCAGTTCAGAAATGTTAGTCAAGTCTTTTTTTAATAAGACTTCTCTATGAGCAAATTAATGCAATGCAGTAATGTATTTGCAGTATACATGCGTTAACACTATTTTACTGATACTGCTTTATTTTATATGGGAACTAGCAAACCCTCTCTCTCTAGAATCAACTGTTTTGCCAACACAGTGTTGTACCTACAGCAGACATGATGATAGTTATACTAGGTGACATTTTTAGGGCTTATTATAATTTGCAAAAGACACCTATTCAAACTATTTGAAATGTTAAGTATATGTTACAGTTCCACAAGCACTTAAAGGTAATATAATCCTGCCACTGGAGGAAGCTTTTCCTTCCCTTCCATCCATTGGAGCTGACTGTGAAATGAACCAGACGAGATGTTGCTATGGCTTAAACTGGCGTTATTCTTACCTCCTCAGTTTGGTATGAAATCTGTTGATTCCCTGTGTGGGTCATTTCAGAATGGTTTGAAGACTTCCACAGGGGAGTGTACAAAGAGGTGAAGTGAGAAAGGAGTAGCTAAGCGTGAAAAGGGCATCTTTTGCATCAGTATGATTTCTGTCAGGTTAAACTACGTGCAAAGCTTAAGTGTTTCCTGGGTTATGCTCATACAGTGTTCAGGGGATGGAGAAGTGAGGAATAGAATTAGTTTTGGGGGTCCTCCAGCTGTCTTGTTAAAAATTCCAATATGTTTCAAGTTTCCTATTGATCAAATGTTTTCAATGTTCTTTCGGTTGTTTACATCTCTTCTTGCATATTTGTGGGACGTTATCCTGTCACGCTCTTATCTATGTTACAAATAAACTGTTATTACTGTTTTGCCAACAAACTGCTCTAGGCTATTCTTCTCATGTTTCTAAGATGAATTCTGCATATTTTAATAATTCCTTGGACACTACTGTTAATTACTGAAATTTTTCATTTCTTAAGAAACAAGGTTTCTATCAGACTGCATCTGCTTTACTAGCTTAATTTTTCTGTGAAATTGTGGCACTGATTATGTCATCATCATCTCACTTTGAAAGAGCTGGCTTTCTGAGTCTGTGGATTTGCCCTTGGTTAGTTTTTGTAACTTGTGCCAAAACTAATTTCAACTTTGTTTTTATTCCTGTGACTTCTTTTGAGGGACAAAAAGGGTTCCTGCTAGTCCTTTTGTGTGGAAGCACTAGCAGTTCAATAAGATCAGTCATTGATACCGAGACGCTATTTTGTACAACGTAGGAACTCTGTATATACCAAAAAGATCAGATCATAAATTAAGATCAGTTCAAATCCTGTATCTTCTGGTGTCAAAGATAAACACAAAGATGGTTAACAGAAGGAACAGGAATATCGTTATGCACTGCCTGTGACAGAAAAGCTACTGCAAGCTTCATCCCTTACACATCAGGCCACAACATGCTCATCCGAGGTCTAATATGTGGCCTTGGTCAGGCTGCTAAGGGCCCAGGTGTGATCAAGTGGGAATGATTAAACACATTCAAAGATGTCACCTGAGCCACAGTGTCTATATGCATGCCTTTACCTTGGGAAAATGCAAGATAAATCAGTTTAGCATAATACCTCTTGTGTTTCAAACAAATAAAACTTTTACTGTTTTATTTGTGATGTACAGCTAGAGGAAACTGAGTGAGTGCTACCAAGTGTGTTGTACCACCGCTACACCCTCAGGGAGCTGAGCCTTTAGTGTCCCTGTTGGTGTTTGCAAAAGTATGGTAATAGTTACTTAAAGGTTTTCTGAGAGTCCTTGTGGAGTGTTTTGGGTTTTTTTTGTGTATGTGGTTTTTGGGTTTTTTGGGGTTTTTTTGTTTTTTTTAAAAAAGCTATTAAAATGGAGAGTTACTAAACGTTAGTGAATTGATCTGTTTTATTTCCAGCTTGATCTTTTGGAATGCTTTGTTGGTGGAGCACCTTATTTCTGGTGCTAGGAATTAGTACTGCTTTTGAATGAAGCTGCTGTGTTTAATATCACTTGTATTTCAGAATGTTTCATGCATGAGTGACCATGCTGATGCAGATATTTTGTTACAGTGAACATGGAAGTCTACCTAATGTGTATGGTAAGGCTTTATAGGTAAAAGATATTTCAACCTGATTTTTGTGGTAGTAATCTACTGTCTTTCAGTGTTATAGCTGCCACTTTTTGTTCTGACAACAGCTCATCTGTGTTGTTCTTTTGCAATATTTCTGAAGGGTAATGTAGCCATTTTGAGGTTGAACTATTTGGGTCTGAGTGTACTTTTGTACTTTTAACTTTAGAAGCATGACTGCCTCTAAAGGTATCTAGTTGCCTTAGATTGCCCTGCGATCAGCAAGGAGAGGGATTTCAATCTCCAATTAGTGGGGAGAGAGGGAGGGACTTTGAGGAGTTTATAAGCAAGACAAAGTCCCCCTAACATGTGCTAGGAGACAGAGGAAGGAGTGTTTGGAGGAAAATCATGGTTGATGAATGCAGAGAGACTTGGTAGCGTGCACAATAGCCGATGCAGGCAGCGCTCTGCTGAAGAACAACTTCGGAGTGGTGTCAGAGCCTTGGCACGCTGAGCGAGTTGCTATGGCTACTGGCACTCAACAAGCCAGGTGTTGAAATCGGGGAGGGAAAATGTAGCTGTTGCATTCAAAGTTATGACACTTGCTATTTTTCTGCTCTTTCTTTTAAAGGTTATTAACTGTCATTTCTCACCCAAGCTATAAATTGGGTCTTTTGGTGAGGTTCTCTGTGGAATTTAGACACCTGTATGCCTTCTGAGTGAATTCCTAATTTGATGTCATTGGCTTCTTGCTTTGGGTTTTTCTTGGGAGGAGGGAAGTGAAGGTAGGAGAGGAGAGTGAAAGAAGAGAGGGATTTTACTGCAGGGCCGGTCTTTTTCCTACATGTGTTTTGTTTTGGAAATAATATACGTAGTGTTTGTCCAGATTTAAAGACTAAATATCCTACTGTTTAAACCAAATTGATATGGCACAGGCTTGTATTTTAATATCCAATATACTTCATTAAATATTAATTAAGATTTGGAGCAAAAAATATTAAAGAAATGCTTTTTGAAGAATGCCTGAGAGCCCACTCTGTACCAACGCTTATCTAAATACTGAGTCAGATACTGATGGATCTGTTGGAGAGCTACAAAATTCCTGTAATATACTATGTTGAATATGATGCTGTGTCCTGTTTTGGCTAAAAAACCTTTCAAGTGTTCTAGATTATGGAATAAGTAATTCTTGCAATTACCTAGGAAGTGGCAGTTTTATTCACGAACACAATTTTTCTAAAAATCAGTAAAAGATCTATATAAAAACAATTGTCGTGATTATTGCAGTTGATTTTTTTTTGTCTACAGTGGCGTTACACTTGAATGCTTAGTGATAATGTGAGTGGCATCTTTTATTTGAAGAACATAATACTCTTTCTAAAATTTAATGTATTTAAATTCTTGCTTGTAGTGAGAGAAAACAAAGCAAAATCGTCTTCCGGTTAATAAGTGAAAATGTGTCTGCTAAATGCAACAAATGGAGCCAATGATTTATTTTGTGTGGGTTCCATTTTGTTCAAATAAAAAAAAAGTTGAGAACTATTTTCTTGATGAATATTGTGAAAGCAATATTTTAAAGAAATGAAAAATGTTTGTTTTGAAAAAAGTGTTCAAACATGAACACATGTACTGCATATATATCTTATGTGTATGTGTGTTCAAACATGTATAGAAACTGTAAATTTTTATGTCTTTTAAAACATTTTAGATTCCAAGGAAGTTAAAAAAATCCTTGTATTCCACCCTTATGCTTACTGGCTATTCCTTAAGATAGATCACGTGTAGTAACTTCCTGGAGGTCTGGAAATATTGCTTCAGAGAGGTATTCTGTTGTCCTTAAGTCGTCATTGTCCAGGAAAATTCAATGGAGTTCAGGTAAATGCTCAGGAATTTTTGCCCAGTGCAG
>NW_009627073.1:14154-37849 GCF_000690535.1 Cariama cristata
ATGCAGTAACTCTGCAGTCTGAACCCTCACGCAGTCAATGCATAACAGACTTTGGTCTTTTGTATGTGATAGAAATGATTCTAACTCAGAATCCCTGTACAATGAATCAGAAAAATCAGATTATTTCTGGGTATTTGTGATGTTTTGGAATAAAAAACTCCAAAACACTATATAGAAAAGATTGTGTTACCAAAACTTGTGATTTGGACAATATTTTTATTGGTTTTATACATAGTTTTTGTTTTAAAAGTCCTTAATACATTAAAGTAATAAAATAGTAGGTATAGTAAATGTGTAGGTGTTAAACAAAAAATCCAAACACACACGTAACAGGTAGGATTTGGTACTGGGTTGGTGTTTTTTTTGTTTGTATATGCATAACTAAAGATATACTTCTGAGGGTTTAAGTGAAATGGCTAACAGGGTCAGATCACCTTTTATCTTCAGGCAATAGTTGGTTTTAAAATGCATCTCCTCTATTTTTCTTTGTGATGTCAAGAGAAAATAATTGTCATGATAACATCAACTAAGTAATGCTTCTGAGTTGATGCTGGACTTCAGCATCATGATTTACCCATGGCATTTGAGCAGCAGGTCTTGTGCAAGCACCATCTCTTCAGAAAGCGTGAACAGGAGTCTAGGGGGTTTCTCAGGCTAGTGAAAATGATAAAAGTATGTTCATGTTCTTTATTCAACGCTTCTTTCTATGAATCTAGTTTCTGAGATTTTCAGCAAGATATTTATATTCCAGGAAATACAGTAGGAACTGAACTTTAAATTATTTGCAAAGCCCAGCATATGGTACAGTTTGTTTTTTCTCTCCAAAGTTCTTGGTGGAAATAACCAAATAATTTTGTTCTATATCAGAATTGTCCTCATAAATATCTTACTGGCTTTTGTCAGGCAATGTTATCATCCTCTCTTATCCTTTTATTGATACTTTACAAAATACCCTCTTCCTTTCTTAACCACACAAAACTGTAGAAATTACTCAGAAAAACTTATCCTGTACAAGGGTTTTATATTCCTCCTTTGTGATGTTTTGAAGTGCTATTACAGCGTACAGGAATTCTTTCAGATTTGTATTCCACTGATATTACAAGAGTGTGGCTGTCTGCAACGAGGTGGGAGAGCGTTGTACAAGGAGAGCAGTGTGGATGGGGGGAGACAGGAGGTGGGAAACAGCATGACTCTAGAGTCATCAGGATGCAGCAGAGGCTCGCTCTTTGCTCTCGATTTCTTCTTACATATAGCAAGAGGAGAGGGACACTTCCTAAAATAGTTTGTGCCCACTGAGCAGGGAGGAACTGAGAAGTCCACTTAGCTTGCGGTCTGTATGAGGCGCAGGAGGCGATAAGGCAAAACATTGGCTATAAGATAGCGGTGCACCTCCTGTTTTGTCTCTGTAGTGCAAAGGCCAACTTATTTTCATGGAGGTTTTGTCCATTCTCTGTGGGGATAGGAAGGCTGTCCTCACTTTCTGGAAGGTTGGGTAAGGGCAATTTCTCCTTTTGTTTATAGCTAAAGCTAGGTCTTGTGATGTAGCGTGTATTTTCCCACTTCTCTGGACAGTGTTGTCTCCTCTGCTTTATTTTTCAAAGCTTCAGAAGGAACCTGAAAGGATAAAAGGAACACCATTTTTAAATAGGACCTTTGTGCTTTCAGGCTTTTGGAGAACAATTGCTACCTCAGAAAAATACCAAGTGTAAAGATTCCCAGAACAGAGGAAAATATTATTGAATCTCATCACAGAGGAATGGTAGCTATATAGTAAAGCATTACATGACAGACTGTCAGAACTATCCACATATAATCAGCATCTCCTACAGAGTTACTGCACACACATACCTGACAATGTTAAAATGGTAGCAGGTTTGCCTGGACCCTCAACTTTGGTCTCAAAACAAAAATATTCATCTGAGCACTGACACTGTCATGTCAAAGTAAATGCCACAGATGCAGCAAATACTTAGTGCAAAGAAAACCTTGTTTTACATTACTAATATTGCAAGAACAACATAATTATAGATTACTATAATTATAGAATAATTTAAGTTGGAAGGGACCCCTGAAGATCCTGCTTGAAGTTAGGACCAATTAGAGCAGGTTGTTCAGACTTCCTTCAGTCAAAGTTTGAGCAGATCCAAGGATATAGAAAGTTTCCACAACCTCTCTGGACAACTTGTTCCAGTATCTGATGATTTTCGATGTGATTTCCCCCTCCTCCCCAGTATCAAATCAGCATTCTTCCAGATTGCAACTTGTGTCTGTCACCTTTAAGTGAATTTTGATTAATTTTGCATTTTCTAATAAAAACCAAACCAAACAAAAAAAAAAACCCACAAAAACAACCCCAACCAAACAAAAAACAAACAAAAAACCCACACACCAAAACAAATAACAAAAAAACCCCAAAACCAAAAAACCAACACACAGACACACTCACTCACACATACACACAGCCCCATCTGGGGGGGAAGAAAAAAAAAAAAAGAAAAAACAAACAAACAAACAAAAAACACAAAAACAAAACCAAAAAAAAAACCCCACAAAACCAAAAAAACCCAAACACCCAAACCCTAAACCAAAAAAACCCAACAAACCCAAACCCCCACTTTGTAATCCTTGCAAAATGGAAGCCTAGGTTAAGCCTGGCTGTGTTTGACTACAATACACTGTGGAAAGACTACTGGCTTGCAAAATCTCAAGCTGCACTTGAACCAGGTAGGCTGATAGACCACAGAGTGTGGGAATGTTATCCTAAGCAGCTGACTCTAGGAATATGGCTGATCTCCAAAGATGTTTTCAAAAGATTTATGAATGGCCACGCTGTCCATCTCCAATCATTTCAGTTCTACTAAGTTCATTATTGTGACTACAGGATTTGCTGCTCTTGGTAATGGTGAAAGACAGATACTGACATAAAAGTGCTTCTGTATTCTGCAGAAGTAATTTTACTTCTATTTGTTTAAACTCGCTGCTTGTTTTCTTTTACGTAAAAGTCTTCCAATACAAATTTAATAATAAAAAAAATCAGTTTATTTCTTATCTACTTACTAAATCTGTCTTGAAATTTAGTGACAAATCATAGTGCTAATTAGAATTTACAAAATAATCTGTGCAAACTTAGTTCATTTTGCCCCTTGCATGTTGTAATACTTGTTCTTGCTCAGCTGACAGCTGATCCTATACCAGACATTTCACTGCACTGAAATTCTTTTGCGTCTTTCAATCCCCTGTTGAATTCCTTATGTTGGTGCATTGAATAAAATACAGGTGACACATGACGACATAAAGAATGTATCCTAATATAGCTGGGAATCCTGGGTAGTAGGAACACCCATGGTCATCTGTGTTGTGTAAAAACAGTCCTAAATATATGAGCAGACAGCAAGGTCAAAATTTTAGCTCAAACAATGATGACCAAAGAATGCACAAAATAAACAGTGTTAAAGAGTATAACCTATAAGCACTGCTTCAAACACAGTAACAAGAATTTTTTTTTCTTATGGAATAGAGTGAAAATCTGTAGAACTAAATTGCATGTTGATGTAAAATAGCTCCCTGATACACAGAATTTGAGTTACAAATTGCACTTTTAGTGTACCTGTAAAAAAGTCCTTTCTCTGAACTTGGCAAAATTGCCTGAATATTTGTGAGTTTACCCTCTTTGCTTCTCTACATCTTTTCAGTCAGCTTGTCACTTCTAGCTCATGCATCTTCTGTAGCCACAGGTTTGACAGTTTTTGTCCTTGTGGTGTATTCAGTTTTTTCAAAGGTTTTTATCTTGTTTATAGCTGCAGTTCATCGGGCCTGTGTGGCAAGCATGTAGACAGTATTTCTTCTCGTATATTTTCAATTCTGTTTATTATTTCATTCAAATACTCAACTTCCCTAATTTGGCCTTTGAAAGAACTGCAGCATTCCAAAACATTTCTTCATATCATACATTTTTCAAAGAATTAACAATTAAGACGTATGTAAATTAATCTTAGTTCATAAAACAGTAGAATTCTTAGCACTGACTGGGATCTCTGAAATCTTTCCAAATTAATCTTTGCTTCCTCTGATATACTGAATAGGTTGTTACCTAGTCATGCAAAATATATTCTACAAAATGTTAGAAAATTGCATACAATTATTAATTCAGTTATGAGTTGCATAGCCAAGGGCTTACACCATCTCAGTTAACTATACTGCACTGAAATTAGATCTGTGTGTAGTTTTAAGGAGTTAATTTATGCTCATGAGACTGAAAACTTCATGAAATTGTGCATATTTCAGAAACTTTGTTTATTAAAAGTATAGAACTCTAATAATTTCTGACATTTGATAGGTCTTTGGGAAACATTAAGAATAAATTTAATTGAGGAGATATACCTGCTCCCAAAATGCAAACATCCTTTGATTTACTTTTTTGGATCATAGGGATAACTACTTAGAAGATGGAATCGTAGGGCAACTATCCGAGATCTTCCAGCATGGTACAACTAGATGATAAGTCTGTTTAATCAATGCCACATATTCTTTTGTTTGAATCAAAATATAGCTAAGATCCAGTTTAAAAAGTTGCACTTAGTTTGCCATATTTTGCTATGCAGTATTTCACTCTCCTTTCAAGTGACTACTGAAGTGGTTTGCCATGGGTGTCTTTTTTCCTCGGCAAAGGTAAAGATGATGTTGGTGAGACCTGGAATTCATTATTCAAATTGTAATTTGTTGGTTGCAGTATGCTAATCTTTCCCAGGTTATAGAAATACAAATCCACTTTGCACAGTGTAACAGTGTGAAATTACCAACGTATGGTAAGGAGATCTCAGGGAGCTATCTCCATTTTCCTCAGATCTTTACAGGGGTCTCTCCAATTCCTCTTCACTGGCTTTCTTTTTAATGTTGTATCCTGCTTCCAGATTAGGGCAATATTGTAATACATTTTAAATTGATTATATTCAAATTGCTTTACTCGTTTCAAAAATGTGATTTTTCTGTTGGTTCCTGAATGTACTAGAGAGACTGCGCTACCTCACGTAGCTTTAGGGTGAACTTTTGTTACATGCCTCGTCCGATGATCCTCCTGTTGTTGAAATGCTTACATGGAGGATGATGAAATTTCTTACATTTGTCACAGAGACTGAAAGATCCCTAACGAAATGGGTCTCTTGTTCATTACAAAGGCCTTTGGAGTAAGTTAATTAGAGCAATTTAACATTAGATGCTATTGCAACACTTACTGTACATAAACTACATAATACATATAGGTTACATAACATTTAAACTGTTCTTGTACATCAGTAAAATGCTGAAAGCAAAACTTCCAGCTTGTGGCCTTGAACAAGGTTTTATTTGTTATAACCTTTCCCAAAACATGTTTTATGAGTACTCAGGTTTCCATCTCTGCATGTGCGTTGGACCTTTCTGGCTCCTGCAGAAGTTCTCCCTGTGCCTGTCACTGAGCCGTGCCACTCGGTACTGCTGCGTTTTGAAACCTGGTCCCCAGCAGTCACTATCCAAATTATGAATGCAGAGCATCCTTAGGTCCCTTGAAAAGCTTGTGCTGGCTCTGGCTGAACTTTGAATTAGTTCAAAGCCCCCTAAGTCAGCTGAAAGACCACTTGGTTTCAGTTTGGTTTGGGATCCACCTTTTGAGCATAAGAAAGATGTATGCATGTTCTGTACAAACTACATGTATGTATTTGGTTTTTTCCTTCAGGAAGTGTTTAAATCTTAAATCAATACTATGGAAGAAAATAAAATCAACTGATTTCAGTTCATGTCACAGACCTGACTTCCTGCTAGGACTCTTGCTGTGGTGATTAACATTATGAAAAAGAAGAATGAAACTTGACATGTGGGCCACCAGCTGCTTTAGTCAAAAAATAGTCAGGAGCCTTTGAAATATGACAGTGTAGCTGTTACCTTTAGTGATAGATACAATAAGATTTAATTATGAAACTTCACTTTTACAAGCAGTGTTTTCTTTCTTGAGTAATTTACACCTAAAATGTACATGGACTCCAAGCATTGAAAGACATTTCCTCTGTCTTTCTTTTTTTTTCCCTGGCTCCAGTACTTTCTCAGGTATGAAAGGTGATGCTAGTGAACACAGTCATCCTCCAGACTAGAAAATATTTCTCTTGGGTGTTATGATTTCTTGGTCTTCAGATAAAATTCTATGCTGTAATCACTGCAAATATCAAAGCATTGCCTTTCTCATCTGCTGTTTTCAGCCCACGTAGTTCAGCAAGTCCTGAACAACAATGAAAGCTTCTTTGAATGTCAGGATGGTATACAAGGACAGTACAGGTTTGCAGCTATGATGCATATACAGAAGCAGAAGGCTTATCAAGACATACATATATGTGCTTAAGCAGAATCTAGAGTAGATGCTCTGTAAAAAGTAAAACCTGTAACAAAACCAAAATTTTGAAGGAGTTCAGTTTTTTTAATAGGCTGAGATCTCTTATTTATGAATGTTTAGATTTTTTTTCTAGTGCGAGAGAGGCCACATGTCATACTTACAGAGAAATTGTTGGCTGATAATTTTTTTTGAAGAAATACTGGTTTAAGAAGAGTGATTATTATGCACAGTAGGTATAAATGAATTATTTATCAAACATGTTTTCGTTCTTACTGAAAAAACAGCTGATCTGTTTTTCTAAGTGCTTTATTGTAGTATTCATTTGCACACAAAGCAAGTCTTTACTTAAGTAAATGTTTATCTATCACCATTCGTATGAAAGATGTATTACAAAAATAATTGATCATGCTTTTTTGATAATGTGCTTTTTTACAAAAACTATACTTGTCAGGAAAAAAAAAAGGAAGAAAAGCAGGTGTGAGAACAGATCTGTTTCAACAAAACCCATGTCAAATAAGTTGTCCAGATGGTGGGTGGGTAACAGCAGTTGCTGGCCCTGCTTCAGGTAAGGGCTTTCTTTTGGGTCAGCTGGATTTCACCTAAGTATTCTGTCCAGTTTTTGCTGCCTTCTGGGTGGGAACCTTTCTGTTTCCCATATTGGAATTTTTTCTTTCGTTATGAATAGCAGCTATTAATGATTAAATATTTATCCATGGAACTTCTGTGCACAACATGCTTATCAAGTCAGTCTCTCTGACCTAGTTATTAATTTAAGTGGAAAAGGTGAAGTGCAACACACTAAAAAAAGTAATTTTCTTTACCTTTCTTGTCTCAAAGACAAAGGACTACTTGATTCTGGGAGTCTGTCTTCCTGACTGATTTCCCTGCCCACTAGACTGTTAGCTGTTCAGAAGCATAAAGTTCTTTTGTGAGAAATTTTGAAAGGTTTTGGTTTGCCTGTCTTTGGAATGGAAGAAACCTTTTGCTGCCCCATTCACGGTGCAATATTTTGAATGCATAAAAAGAGTAGTTAGTGAATAACCACTCTTTCATAAAACTCACACAGGTAACTCATTCGTAGCTTTCAGTGCTAAAGCAGTATTTTGACACTGAAACAATGTTAAAATTTCAGCTTTTAAGGAATCCTCTGGTGTGTGTCAGTCCTAGTCTTTTTATATGGAAGTAATTCAAATAATGTTACAGACATTAAAGGAGACGACTGAAGGCGTTAGAAGGAATTGGGCAAATAGACTTTCCTGTGTAAGAAATTTGCCTAGAATTAATATTTGAAATTGAGTTATCTGTCCTGAAGTTAGCTCAGGCAAGGAGTAGGCTGTATTTACGATGATTGTGCATGCCTCTTCAGGTCAGTTTGTGACAATTTTGGTTTTGGTGCATTTATTGGTGGATCAGATGAGAATAAGGGGATTTGGGTAGGAAAGGCAGTAAGTAAGTCTAGATGTGAAACATCAAACACAATATTCAAATTAACAGTCACGAAGAAATCATTCTTCAATCTGCCTTGCTATTTCGCTGAATCTTGGACTCTGAAGAACAAAATGCAACCCTACGTGGGTAAAAAGGGAGAAGTGTGATTTTGTCTCCTTAAGACTGATGCATTCTGGATGACTGCTACTGCATGGTACCAAGCAAGGTACAACTTAATTCTTTAGAGATCAGGGAACACCAAGACTATAAGCTTGTGAATATTATGTCAAGGGAAAAAGGAATATAAGGAGGAGAGTCAATTTTGGTTTTGTGGTTTTAGTGCAATCAGAAAGATTTATCATGATCGTAGGGGCTGCATAAACCTTTTAGAAATGAAAGAATGTAAACCTTTAGGTCTTCAAAGAGAAAAAAAATAAATCCATCATTTTCATCTGAATAATTCTAAATTAGGAAGAAGAATGTGAACTTAGTGCTCTCAGCACATTCATTTCCAGGCAAATGAGTGCTATTTGTGTTATTTGGAGGCACTGCTTGTATTAAAGCAAAGAGAAAATTTGGCCTTTGAGGGGGAAAGGGGAAGATGTTCAACCAACCCTGTCCCAGCTGTCCCTGGGAAGCATCAGAGGCTGTGAGGTGGGGAAGGGGGGTTCTCTCAGGAGCCTGGGTTTGGGCAGGGGGATGGCACAGGGGTGGGCAGAGCCCAGGGCCCAGCTTTAGAAGACTGTCATACATGGGCATGTGCATTGACAGAGTGAATTAAAACTAACTTTTTCCTTATGAAAAAATTAGTAATCCAAAGGTCAGAATGTAGTAATAGGGAACTGCTTATGTTTCAGTTCAAGATGTTACATGGTGCTTTAAAGGATAAAACCTAGGTGACAACCATAAAAACATTTACAGTTACAGAAATTGACCCCTGCTGTGATTTGTAGTTCTACTAAACAGCAATGTAAAAGAAAACCAACAAAACAAAGCAAAACAAAAACCAAAAAAACCCCACCCTCTAGAAAACTGTCAGCTGCTAAACATACATAAAGGGATTGTTTACTAGGGTTTTTTCACAAGCTGTCAGGGTGTAATAAGGAATTTGGAAAAGGCAGATAAGCCTTCCCCTGCAAAGTTGATTTTGACTATGAACTTTAATGAAACAATTTTCCTCCTGGGCATTTCTGGATTGTGCAAAATCTCTTTTCCACTAAAGTACTTACCAGATACGCATAGACACATGCAGAGTGATCTCTGAGACTGAATGAGTTAACTGCAAACATGGACACAGTTTTTACATCACAGCATGTTGCCTCTATTTTCTTGCAGGGAACTTATTCAAGCACAGTAATAAAACCAGACATTATGGAAAAGATTTTTGTTGCTATGAGTTATAAAGAAAAATTTAAGGACTTACTTTGGTGTGAGGAGAAAGGAAGCATTGCCTTTGGGTAAGAATGAGCAATGGGTTTCTAAACTTACCTATGTCATGCGATGAGGAACGAGGCGCATTCAAATACTCTTATCTTTGAACTGGTCAGGACAAGGAATGAGCATAAAAGACCTGTTTTTCCTTAGAGTATGATATTCCAGTTATGACCTAAATGGTGATTTGTAAAGCTGCCGAAAATAAATGACAAATGGTAGCGGTGTGGTTGTCAAGGTATTCGTTAGTACTTACATGCGTGTCGGCTATGGCAAAAACATCAGAGTTGGTTGTTCTAATAGGGAAGATTTTCAAGAACAGCTGTCAGCTGATTTCTGACACCTGCACAAAGACAATTAAACTAAATTGAGGACATTGTTGAGAGGTTTATAAAGCTGACATTATGCACTGTAAAAAAAAAAATCAAAAAGTAACTTGACACTAGTTGAGACCTGACACTAGCAACTTAACTTGGAGAGAGCAAAAATTGCAGACATAGGTAGGCATTCAAAGAATAATGAAGTTTGTAGTATCCCTTGGGAGTAAAAATAACCTAACAGGGGTCTGCATGTCAGCAACTAACCTGCAGCATTTTCCCTAAAAGAATGTGGGTTTTTTCATCTTCCTCACCTCAAGAACTGTTTTTCCTTGTTATAAAAAGAATCAGTGTGAATCATATGCACATAGAAATATACCGCAAGAGAACATACTGCAAGAGAAGATCGGCAAGGATTTACCCATGGTGAAAAGAAAACTAAAACAAGCAAAAGAATTTGAATACTTATTGTCAGGAAAGTTTACGTGTCCAGAAAAATACAACAATCGTAGACATTGCAGAATGTCACATAGCTAAACACTGTATCATTTTTGAATACATGTAGATTGAGGTGGTCTGGAATGAGACTGCACTACTTCTGCACTTTCCGGCTGGGAATGTCTCAGGTATAAAAAGTACAGGGACGTGCACAGTGCCAGACATTCTTTTTTGGAGGGCGATAAATTAGGACACTGTCTATTTCACATATGTAAGTGGTGAACATAACTTAGATTTGCCAGTGTTATGGAAGAAAGCTTGGTGGTCTGTCTTTTGTCCCTGCACAGCATTTTCTGCAGCCTTTGTTAAAATGAAATTTCTTTCCCTTGTGTAGCGCTCTAAATGTGAAAACACCAAGAGAGTTCAAGTAATTTACTAAACAAGAACAGGCTGAAATATGAAGCTTTACTTTTGCCAGACAGGAACACCTAATAACCCTGAGGACACGGTTTTCACTGAGGATCAAAAATGATAATGAACTTTTTTTTCCCCACTGTCTTTGGAAACCTTATGACTTAACACAGATGCGATGCCTGGACGTTTTCCCAGAAAGGCTCAAGTAAAATTATTTATTGCAAATAAAAAGAACAGAGGGTTATCTACCTCCTGCAGATAAATTTAGGATTGATGGAATGAATAAACTTAGGGCAATAGAAACTTCCTATGCCAAGATGCAAACTGAAGGAAGAGTTAATTCAAAACCAGACTGAAGATTTAATGATGTAAGAAAATGATGTAAATATTATCATCTTCTATAATTTTTCTCACACAACCTGTGGGATAATATACAATAATCTTGAAGAAGAATGACTTCAACAGTTTCATTCAGGAGACTGTTTTGGAAGGGAGATTCTACCCACCTGCAAATGCAGAGTAAATCCATTAAAAGATTTTGACACAACAGAATGCATCTTAAAAAGAGAGCTGGTTGTTTGCTGGACTCAATTCCCAGAGCTCAATATATGGCAACAGTAATAAAAAAAAAAGAGGCTGGAATCATCAAAAAAATACTGGTTCATTCTGTCTGTACCATTGTGTTGAGGATCATTCTCTGCTTTTCTTTGGCTTTTACTTATTTCTTGATGTACTACTTCTAGCCAATTTTCTTTCCACCTTTTACCTAAAAGCATCATTTTTATTGTCAGAAGGATTTCCCTTGATAGTAGGGAACTTCTACAATAGTTACACTGGACTACATGATGGTTTATTCACCTTCATAGGTGTGAGGAAGAAGGTAAACGCATACTCTGTTTTTATCTTTCTGTGTCAATAGGATGAATAATATAAAATATTAATATATACTCTGAGTAGTTCTTTAGTTTGTACTCATTATTTGATACAGTTGTGCAAAGGTCTACAAATGTCTGGGAATTGGTATTAATTCCTGCACTAACAGGCATAATAATTTCCTAAGTCAGTACTTCCTTGTTATAAGGACGTAAGCACTTATCACCTTTTGTGGGGTACACACCAAACCGTGTTTACCTATGGTGAAGTTTATTCTGAAACCGCTTGATGAATACTTGCAATTTACTGTAAACATTTGTGGAAAACAGAAACAATTTCAAGGAATTAGGATAGAATGAAGCTTACTCATATTTCCCACTGTTACTCGTTTCTCTACTATTTTAGATTTGCTTTAAGCGTGGCAATGGTTTGAGATGTCCAGACAGAAAAACCTTTGTAAAATTGCCAGTCAGCTTAACGTCCAGAGTCACCAGGTTTCAAGATTAGGACCGCAAAGCGTTAGTAACTCGCAGTACTGCATGAGTGGGTGACAATGTGACACCTAACATGCACGTTCATAAATATGAAGTGGTATACATTGCAAAAGTAATCCTTATTTTATTCTTTCAGTAATGGACTCTGAGTTTACTATGCAATACAGGAATGAAGTAACAAAGATTTCTGTGATTATATTAGTGCGGAACTCAACAGCTCTCAAATGAGTTATCTGAAGTTAAGAATTATTAGGGAAGGAGTAGAGAAGATGATGTCCTCATTACTGCACTATAAAGTTCCATTCTATGCCTGCATCCAGAATGCTTCATACAGGCATGGATAAAGTAAAGTTTATATACAAAAATATAGTGATTATTGAAAAGGAATAGAGCAGAGCAGCAAGGAAATACAGACTCAACTAAGGTGAAGATTCTTCAACCTACAGAATGACAGCACTATGACGGAGATTCATGCAGTCAGAGAGTGATACAAGAACCGAAGTGACCAAACCATTTGCAGTCACTCCTAATGAAGGACTTGAGAGCAAGGTGTTAAATGAAGCAAATCCATGGCAAAATGCAAAACAATCATGAGCAAATACTTTTTCATACAACAGGTAGCTGAGCTGTGAAACTCGTTGATGCAGAGTATTGTGGATGTTAAATCTTGATGTAGGCTCAGAAAACAGATGAACAAATTTGTGGAGGGAAAAATACATCGGGGTATTTAGAATAATATTTCTAGGTCAGAAGTTCACATACAAATGGGTGGACTATATTTCTATACAGATGCCTATTTCCTTTCATGTTTCATAAGATGGCCTTTTGTGTGTGTGTGTGTCAGAATGGAGAAGTTTTCAAGATCATATGTAAAAGAATTGCGAGGTAGGGCAGAAAAGCTTAATAATAATAAGCTATCTGGGAAAAAGCTCACTGTGATGCACATGTAGACACGTTTGTATGCACAAACTGAGTGAAAGTGCTTTTAAAAAGTGGGACATTTCCCTTTTTGAAAACACAGACAGTTGCCAGATAAGCATGTCTTCCATTTGTGAGAATTGATGTTTATGTTTACTTCCTCCAATCTCACATTTTCTGCCTACTTACAGCTGTAAGACCTCTTGGTATCTGCCAATTTCACTTTAATACAAGGTCTGCATGTTTTGTTGTACATTTCTATCAGGTAGACTTCTCTTAATCTCTCTTCCACACTACTTCTATGAGGTACTAGGCTGAACTTTTTAAGCTTCTCACTTTGATATGATTGTATTTCCCTTTTTTATTTTCAGTTGGACTCTTAGGCTATCAACATTATATACAGATTTTTCTCTACTTCCCCTCCCCACAATGTGAAATTTGAAATAAAAAGTGTTAAGAAGGAAAAGTAAATAACCAGATAACCAGCTATTTGAAAATTTATCAGAAGAAATTTTCTTACTGAATTATATTAATTTTAGAACTGCCAATATTTAGTAATAGCTTCAAATGGGCGTTATATATTAGTGCCAACACCACATTCTGCTCATAGCGAAAGAAACGGTGAATCTTGCATGTGAACTTGTGCTAATTTTACCTTGCTAGGTTTTCCTATTAGAATGACTCAATGGAGAAGCACCACTGTGGCTGCACTTTCTAGGGCTTTTTGTGCACAAGAAGAAAGCTAAAACTGACTTTTCAGGAAAGCACAGATTCACTCAAGCTCAACCCTGTTCTTCAGAAAAGCGGAAAGAGTGAGTCTTTGTTTCACTTGCTCATGAGCATTGCTGCTTTCAGTTAAGCCCTTTCTCAAATCCAGACTCACTGTTATTCATCCCCCTTGTCCCCTACCTTGTTTTCCAAAATCGTATGTGAAGTTTGCGATTCCTCTTTTAACTTAAACTTCCATTGCAGCAACACCTACAATGAACTGAGGAAGTACATTCCTACCTGTTACACTGGTTTAACAGCTTGTCTTGCCTGAATTGCTATTGATTTTAAGCAGGATATGGGTTGCTATAGCAATTCTGCACTTCAACATTCAAAGGAGAATACCGCTAAACCTATTGCTTTATAAATCCTAGAAACTCAGGTTCTTGGGATGAACCTTTCAAACATCGCATATGTTTAACATTGTATTTCCAGTGGTAATTCATTTCAGTTGTTGATAAGTTGTACGATAAGTTTGTAAAATTAGTGATTTGTGCGTTTTCTGTATGTGTCTGACACAAGATGCTTTATCCATGACTGGATTGCTCATAACAAAGGGACAAAGATCAATGGCATGTATGTAGTCTCAGGGCAAAGTTGTCATTCATGGAGTAACAATCTGAAATGGGTGACAGTACTCACACCAGCTGCTTGACATCTGGGCAGGTGCAGGAGCCCTAGGAAATGTCATGCTGTCAGATGCAGCTTCAGAGTGTGCAACTGGCAAAAAAGCTTCTGGCCGCAGCTATCACCCCAGGCCATAGCTAACACCCCAGGCCACATCATCCCTTAGCTTGAAACTGTTGCTGAGCTGTCACTTTAATAAATGAGTAGCCACTTTGTTTTGATCAGCATTGTCAGGGCTTATTTCAGAAGTGATTCTGATTCCATCGCGAAGCCTAGCCCAGTCAAAGTCAATTGCTACAATTTCAAGGTGAATTTATTCCTTCTTTATAAAAGTTCTATGCACGAATATATCAAGACAGTTGAATAAATTGAAATAAATAGACTTGGAGTTGTATAGTCTCCCAGTAATTGAAATAGTTTCCCCCCAGTATATTTGTAGTAATAATGCTACCTTTATGAGGGCTGGACTGTCTACAGATGGGAAAGTGTGGAATTACCATATTGATAACATATTTGGAAAATGGAATTGGGGCTAATATGTTGAAAAGGGCAGCTGAAAGTTGTTCTTGCCTTCAGCTTAGCACTGAAGATAAAGTTTGAGAAAACCTGCCACCAAATAATGATGCATAATTAATTCCTTCTTCCAGTAAGAATTGCTTTCAACTAATTTTCCCTCTGTTTTTAATGCAGGTGTTAACTTTTAGAACAGAGAATCTGTAGGTAATATATGCAAAGTCGAGGTCTACAACAGTGCGCTGTATGAACGGCCTGTTTTCTACAATCTTAGGTTTGGAAAACAAGTGGAAGATGTTAAGCCTGTACTGCTTTTTTTTTATTATTCAGAATATCAGTTGTTTGTTCTTTATGTGTAGCAGCATCAAATCTCCACAAGCTCTAGTCTCCTCCTTATTTCACTTAAAAAATAATTCAATGTTGAAAATATTCAGAAAATTATTCAGAAAAGAACTTAAGCTGCAAAAAAGGCGAGGGAAACAGAAGGCATCAACTAGAAGGCAACAGTTCATTACTCAGGTGGCTTTTCAAAGTTGGCAAGTACATTAGCCACCAGAAGTGCAATTCTGATCTGAGTTTGTCTTTGGAGTGCTCTCAGCAGATGTTACCAGGACAATGGATGTTTTGAAACCTTTTCAAAAGAGGAGTTTTGCTGTTTCTTTATAACCAGAGTGATTATCATGGCCATAAGAGGTGAAGATATTCTTTCTTTCCTCCATGGTCTGCTTTAACGTCGTCAAGTATCTACCACTGACTTAGATACAGGAAGAGCTGTAATCATCTCGAGCTTCCTCTTCAGCACGATGATCCCTTCCCCTGTGTCCTGGCAGAGATGGTCTTGGAGTGCCGCCTTGCCTCCAGGATTGAGGGGTGGATCAGGATTTATTCTTTGCCCTTCTTTCCCAAGGAGGAAGGAGTTTGGGACTGGTCCAGGCTGTAGCTGCCACTCTGCAAGCGGTCTTGCCTTGTCACAGAGGACTCGGATGCAGCTTGAGGGACTTGAATGCAGGGTAGAAACTCTCCTTCTGAGCCAGTCTGAGGCTGTAGGAAGGGAAGGGCAGGGATCTGCAACAGAGCCCTGGGAAGGGAAAGGGAAAAGGCTAACTGGACTCTGGCAGCATGGGAAAGGAGGTGGTAAAGCAAGTAAGCACACACTTAATAATGAGCATGTACTGAACTGCATCAGGAAAGACAATGAAACGCTCAATGTTCGGTGGTGTGGGATTTTTTTTTTACCCTTTCCATTCTCACTAATCTTCATACAGTCTTTCTTAATTAATGTGTTAAGAATAAGCAAAGGAATGGATTAATAGCCAAGGTAGTATCATGAAGACTGGGAATTAAAAAACTGGAATTCTGAGTTTTCCACAGAAGTCAGGGAATATGTTCAACTACTGGAGCCCCTATTTTATTAACGTTTTAGCAGTTTGAAATGTTAACATATCATTACATATAAGTAAGAAGTTGTTTATTATTTACATAAAAGAGTGTATTTTGTTCAACAGTTAGCACCCAGAACTATTACGGACTAATGACTCTGAATGCTGTGGTTTAAGAAACAAACTCCTTTTGATTTAAAAGAAGAAAGAGCTGTCTGAATTGTCAGCTCCAAAAGTACATTTGTGTTTTGTTTCTTTTTAAATCATATCATTAGAAGGAAAAAAAAAAAAAAGGTTCCTTTCACAGTAAGTTTCATTCTAGAGTAAAATTTTATAGATAACTTGCATATCCTCTCAAAAATCAAAGTTTTTATAGTAGCAACATCAGCTCCTTAACTGGTACAAACTCTACTGCTGTGATAAGAGAAAAATACAGATTTGACTTTGGTCGATTCATTTTTTTCCCAAATCTTGATTAGTAGATGGCAGGACAATATGGCATTGAACTGTATGCAAAGATAATCAAGATCTGAAATATGAATCTTTTACCAGTGTAAAAGATGAAGATGGTATTTGTAATCTCTTCAAACTCATAATTTACTTGAGTCTTAGGCAAGTCTGAAGTGACTGAGACAAGGCTTAGTGATTTGAAAAGTATCGTATTACATTATGCAAATGTGAAATCTAAAAGTTTGAGTTCGTCTTTATCTATAACTTGTACAGTTCAGGAGAACTGATCTACTTTTGTAATGTAAAGGAAAAAATGTGGAGTAGCTACGGTAAATCTACAGTAACATATTTCTTTTTACATCATCTTCTATATAGTGAGCTATACTTAGTAAATTGCACGGCCCTCAAGAGGCCAAGAATTATTCTTTCTGTCAAGAACAGCAGTCATGGCAAGCTTGGGTTAAACACAGTCATTAACACATGTTATCACATCATAACCGTGCAATTAACCTATGGACCCAAAATATTTGCACATCTGAATTAACTGGTTTTAGCATATCTTGAGAGATATAAATGAAATAGTTCAGTGTTAATTATTTCCAAACACCTGCGTGAAACCAGGGACATATACTAAACTTCAGTGCAAGGGAAGTATATTGCATCAAAAGTGTAAAAGGTGAAGGGTGGATGGTTTTTCCCAATTTAAACAAGGCCTAAGCTTTGATACTTCTCTGATCCATCTAGTGACTAATTCTCTTTCTACAGCAACCCCTAACAGTTAGGGAACTACTTCTGAGCAGCCAGGAATGTCTCTGTCAGTATTTCTTTATACAATTCTGAAAAACAAGATCGATTCTGGTCACCAGTAATTCATTTAATACTGTGATTTCATTCTCTTCAGCATAGCTAATCTGGATTTACTTGGGATCAAAATTAGCCTCTATAAATGCCTAAATATTTCGCTAAAGATTAAATAGATCTTTCAAAAAAATAATTAAAAAAACTGGAGAGATGCTTCATTTCATTGGTGTGTTTTTTTCTAGTTTTCTCAACAAAGCTCCCCGAACCCTGAGAAAACTTTAAGATATTTTCATGAGGATATTTTAGCATCGGCCTATTTTATAAAATAGTTTTTAGGTTCCATTATGATTTGATGGTAAGCTCGTCTGTCCTTTTTCTGATCACACCTGAAAACATAACATGATTAGCTGTGCTCCTTTGATTGCTAGATACCCTTAGGCAGCTTTCTTGGATTGGCAGCACTGCTAGATATGTGGGTTGGTGGTATGGACAAGCACTGTATCAGGAAAATCATTCTGTACCCCAAACTGTATTTGAAAAGCATTCTGAAGCTTTCCTTCTGTACTTAACTCCAGATCTGTCTAAAACCTTGTGGGAGCTATGCAGAATTAACTTTTGTTCACTGTTTCATTATTTCTGTAATCAGCCATCAGCAAGTATTAGAAAAACCTCATCTAGGCAATAGCAAGCAGAAATACAAGGAAGGTGCCTATTAGTAATACACAAAATTCAACAAATTTTATATAATAGCCTGAGCAATCAGATAAATTAATTTTTAAATCTAGTTGAAGAGAAAAATTAAATAGATGCATTTATTCAACCGTGACCATTCTGAGTTTCGTGTCCACCGGAGTGTCAGTCCTGACACATTATTAAAAAGATCAGATTAAATATAAAGAAATTTAGCTAATGAAACTGAAAGGAAAAAAAATCTGTAATGTAATTGCTTGTTACATTTTTCAGCCTCCTGTCTGCCACCTGCCATGCTCTAGTAAACTGTATTTTAGGAAAGGCCATTGTATAATAACTTTTTATAGTGTAATAAGATTATGTTTTCTTGTGCTGACATTCAAGCACAAACATTTATAATTAAATGTGGGAATATGCTTAAGCTGTACCTTGTTATGAGTGATATAGCTGTTTTCAGAACGTGTACTGTACCGTTGCCCTTTTAAGCTCTATCTTTAGCATGAATAAACGCAAAATTTTTAGTGGTGTACAGAGAACAAAGGAAATCGAAAGAATGAGAAGGTATGAGAGAGGATTTGCCAGAACTTTGATTTCATAACTGAGAACTTATTATCAATTAGTGTTCTCTGTGATATTGTCCTTGTGAAAAGGTAATTGTAAAAATAATGCCATTTAGGGGTCCCTTACACTGCATTCTGAAAAGATGACTACATTTTTCTTGTTATTGTTTACTGTAGTTGTGCTGCTTTACCAAGAGGATGAGTAGGAGGAGAGTTCTGAAGCTACCACATATGGCTGTCTTGAAAGTTTTTGAGAAACTGATGATTTGAGTAGTTTTCTCATCAATATATTGCAGCCGAAAACATGGTAGTTGTGAAACATCAAGTTTTTAAATATGAGAGCAAAACCAGGAATCAGAGTAAAGCTGACCTAAATATTGTCCTGAGTTCTGAGACCCGTACTGGGGACACGGGGACAGCTGCTCCCTATGCCTTTTCACCTTTCACCTTCTTCATTGCAGCATCTGAGTTTTTTGCATTTCTAGTGCGTGAGATAGGATGCAGGATCCCAGACAGGATAAGAATGAGAGATCGATCACAGCACTGATGAAATTAAGGGTAGATGGAGTATAATGCTGCAAAAAAAGAAATCTTCAAGCAATATACAGTGGTTTGTCCAATACTTTGTAACCAAGTCATCTGAATGAACTCCCTTCGCAATATTGCATTGCACAGGGTACCACAATTTGTTGGAACTACAAGAACAAAGATGCCTTATAAAAGTTGAAAGGTGTTCTGAAGGACTTCAGTCCCTTTGCAAATAATATACAGGCCAAGAAAAAAGCTAGCTAGATTTTTTTTGCCTTGGAATTAATTGGAAGACCTTTTTTTTAAAATGCTTTATTCTGTGCAATAACTATAAATTTGAAGGTAGTAAATGGCATTACACAAGTGCTTGAAAAATGTGCTGAACTATCTGATATCCAAAGCTTTTTTTTTTTTTTTTTGTTTTGAAACTGATATGTTGCAACATTAGGTCATAAACTCCTTATTTAAGCATGCCATGTTGCTGTCAGGACAATTTGTTAGAAATTCTGCAGTCAGCTGGCTAACCACAAGGCCAAGTGATGAGCCAACTGAGGATTGTCTAACAGTTCTTCAGCAATTCCTGTTTTCTATGTAGGTGGCATGGTTTCAGTGAGCTACAAGTAATCTGATCATTGACAATGGTGTTGGGTGTGGTGCCAAAGGTGACCTGCAGAAATAAGTATTATATGAAGGGGGACCTGGTTTCAAGGGGAAAAATCTGCTTTTCTTTCCAGAGCTGTGAGAGGAGATGCTCTATTCAGAGCCAAATGTCCTTAATTCAGCATATTGATGTTCGTTGAAGCTTTTCTTCCACTGCAAAAGTCTCTGACA
This sequence comes from Cariama cristata, assembly GCF_000690535.1. Taxonomy (NCBI): domain Eukaryota; kingdom Metazoa; phylum Chordata; class Aves; order Cariamiformes; family Cariamidae; genus Cariama; species Cariama cristata. The sequence goes on from NW_009627073.1 coordinate 33,973, forward strand.
CTGTGGGTTTTAATGTCATCATTATCCAGCTTTTGAATCTCAAAGATCTACCAAGCAAAACATTTCTACATCATGGTAGATACTTTATGGGGACAACGAAGTAGCTGATTTTTTATAACTGTACCTTTACATGGTGAGTTTTTTGGGTTTTTTATTGCTAAAACCATTTGAAACTTTTATATACAACCTGTTATTAACAGCATGTGGAAGTAAGGAAGCTACTCTGTCAGGCTTCAGGGATCTAAAACCTTTCTGAAAGTAGTCAATGCCCTAACATCACTTATCTCATGAGACCATTGCTAAACTGTTTGAGTCCTGCTGTGGCAACATCACAGCTTTTAAGGCAGTGACCTAAAGGAAGGTGGTCCTAAAAAAAATCTTTTTAGGGGGAGTCAGGGGAGAAGGAGAACAAGGAGATAGGAAGACTGCTAGAAGGCAGTAAGCAACAGATGGTTTAAGTTGGATGTTGATCACTGTTCTTCCCATTATCTCCAGCACAAAGCAGGATAAATTTAGAACCTTCATCGCTATAACGCTGACGGTCTTTAACGTTAAAAGTTATGAAACCGTTGAAATCTTGAAATGTTCCACAGGAAGAAAATTTCATTTATTGACTATGTCTATCAACATTGCTTCCCTATCAAACATATCCTTCAGTAGCACATCTGTGTGTATGTTTGAGGCAGGAACTTCTCCCATAGGTGAAATACTTCGATGTTGCAATTAATCTTTGAGGGTTGTATAACCATGTGTCTGGTCAGTACGTTTTTGTTATATTGTATCTTGCAACATTTCAATATCACATTGCTATAAGAATTCTACTAGGTTGAATTTATAGCTACATGAAGTGAAAATTTAGTGGAGACTCACTGCAGGCATAGTTTAGATATATTTACATTGAAATGTAATGGGTTTTGGCGAGCGGATTTCTTTGATGTAAACTTACGTTGCGGTAGAAACAAAACTAAACTTTAGACATGTTGGGATCCTAAGTTGTTCACAAGAGGAAAAATACTCTAGTTTAAGACTTGATATGGTTAATTCTTTATGCCAAGAGTAAAATGGTGCATTTCTGGTTTTGTAGGAAAAAAATGGCCATCAAATCTAGCACTGACTTTTGATTACAATTTGTCCTCTTTGTTTATTTCACAATTAGTGTACATAGATCAATAATTACAATTCATGAACCTAATAATTTATTCATTAGTATTTAGCCCTTGTCATGTCTTTAATTTTTGCAATTAATCCTTTTTTTAACGGAAAGGTTAATTGCACTATTCATCAGAACTGCTTGCTGTGAAATGGTAGACAAATAAGAATCTTCAAAGATAAAGGGCATACTGACTAGTCTGAGCTGTCATTCCAGCCAAGGGAAACTCACTGAAATAGCCTAGCAGATTCACTCAGTTGCTGAAATCTTGGGGATCAGAACGAATTCTGCTTAGACAAAGAGAATTGTACCAAAGTATTAAAAAAGAAAACACCACCACCACCTACCCCCACCCACTTCCAAAACCAAAACAAAATCCTTTGTGGAACAATATCTTCTGTTCTTCTGTATGCATGGTGGCGTGCTACATAGATGCGCATTCCTCTTCAGCTTGCTTTGAAAGCTGGTGTTTAAAATGTGTTTTCAGACTTTTTAGGACTACTGTGCAGAACCCAATGTGGCTTATAACCTGATTAATCTTTTTACTAAAAGGCCATATTGTGTTGTGAACCTGTCAGCTAGCTGCTGCTCAGCCATTAGACCTGTGATAAAAACAAACGCACAATTAATGTGTACCTGTGATTATACAAAAACAAAGTGCTTAATGATGACCCTTTATTGTTAAACACAAAATATGCAGGTGTAAATAATTGGCAAAAATGACCAGATCTGGATTTTCAAGTCCATCTTAACTTTGTTTTATTGAAATATTTGCCTAGGAATTGACTCATTAAGCTGAAAAGTCATTGCCCTGATGCAATGGTGCCAACTTTTTAACTTCACTACGTGCATATAAAAAGATGAGAGTAGTGTGTGCTTAAAGGAGGAAACAAATTATCATTCTGGAGCCAGTCTGAAGCATTTTAATTTGGTAATCTTCCTTATTTGTGCTATTGGCCAAACCATACCTGTTCCAGGCACTGAAAAAGAAAATTATGTTTGATGTTCAGAGTTGTCAGTTAGATCTGTCAATTAGCCTAATTTTAAATTTCCTTTTCTGCATCTATTTACCACCAAGACTATACCATTTAGGCTTTATTCTAGTTTGAATAAAATCTTACTTCAAAATACCAGAATTGCTGGCTGAGTGAAAATTGTATTTTATAAACAAACCTATTAAAACTATGTCAAAGTTTTGTTAGGCTTACAAGAAATGACCCAGAGTGTCTTCAGGCAGCAATTTTTTGCTTCAACTGTCACATACTGAAATGAAGAGCAGATGGAAGATCAAAGGAAAAGTCATGCAGGTTAACCATGTCAGTGTAACGACATTAAAAAGACAAGTGTGAATTTTTCTGCAAATAGGATTACAAAATGGCAGAATTTATTGAAATCTACACCTCTAGTATCTGGTTTTTGCTTTTTCTGTATCAGTGTCCCAATTTGCAACTGACCATAGGATGCTACCAGTGTTAAACTTAGTGGGAGAAACTCAAGACAGTTCCAAAATTCAGTTAGAGAGAAATAAGTTTTGTGTTAGTATAGACTCAGGAAATATGCAAAAAATAATTTTCATCTCTTTTAAGCAAAATGTCACAATTAAGTTGTGCAGTAGATGTTATTTTTATTTTCTAAGTAAGAAGGTAGCTAAAGGGCTGCTGAAAAACGCCAGACCGATTGCTATTCCGGCCGTGAACGTTTTAAACCCTAAGTCTCCAATAAGTGTATGTTTACATGATCCAGATATTCAATAGGATTCTATCAGGAAATACACATTTTCTCTCACTCTCAGTATAGTTTTCCTTTCTATATTGGGCTAAATCAGTCGTATTGTGCAGAAAATGAAAGTGGGGGACTAAAAAGACACACTTGAAAAAAATCCTGTGTGTTGGAAAATAAGCCTGATCATAAATAGCCACTAATTAGTTTTTGTTAGACCACAACCTTTTAACTTGCCTTCTTAAAGCTGTATTTCATAATGCTCCCTGTGATTACATCTGGACTGCAGAGGTACTTTCCTTAATATAACTGTAATTAAGGGTCTCTCCATGCAAACACTTTTGATGGAATCTTTGTTCCATTGGCACCAACATAAAATTATTTACTTATTTTTCTAGGCCTAAAAATTATATCTGTCTTTTCTACTTGAACAGTTGAGTTTCATTTCTCTTTTCTGCAGCCCGTAATCAGATGCCTGACTGCTGTTTGCAGATGACCAAATGCTTTTGTTAGGTTTCTGAATTCCAATACAAATACTTATTTTTACAAATTGTGTATGTGCATACATATATATTTAATATATATTGTACTGTAGATTTTTCTTTCCAATCTTTTGCATGATTTTTATGCTTCCTGCAGCCTCACAGAAGCTGATATTCAGTGTCAAGGACTTTGACAAATGCAGGACTCTAACTATTCAGTCACTTTTTCCTCTATATGTGATGAAAAATATAGGTTCCTTGGCTCTTGATGGAATTGGCTGAGAGAAATTCTGAAGTCTGCACTGCGAAGTGACGAAGAAGAAGGGGCAGGAGGCTGCTCTGGGCTGTTGGTTCTGTCCCACACTTAGCTGACACTGCAGTCGTAATGGGCTGCTGGGCAAGGGTCTGCTTTAAATAACAAATTCATGAGAGATGTGTGCAAAGCAATGCAGTGATGTATTTGAGTTCACTGTAATTTTGCAAGAACAGACAGGGATAGCAATAAGGGTGCAATGACACAGGCTTC
>NW_009627073.1:37879-56365 GCF_000690535.1 Cariama cristata
GCTGTCTGCAGTGGTGGTCCCCAGCTGTGGTGGCAGCATGGCAGAAGAATAGCAGATGCCACGGGCTGAGGCTTAAATAATCCAAAGCTACACACTTCTGCGGTGAGAGTTGTACGTGCATTTGGTAAAAGGATTTTTGAATTTAAAACAAAGCTAAATGTTTTTCAGCCTGAGAAATTGAATTTCCTTGCTAAAATGTTAACCCTAACAGGGTGCGCTCTTCCTTTCCCGAGAGGCATGTTCGTATGGTCACTGTTTTTTGTGGAGGGAAGGACAAAATAGACTCAATCCTGTTGTCCTTGTAAGTGCTTTGATTTTTAGGTCACATTCAGACAATACTAGCTGCAAATTAATTAGTTAATATCAAAGTGATATGAGATTTTTGAAGGTCTGGTAAATATTACTCAGCCATTGGTATTTTATATGGTATGTTGGTGTCCTTTTGAATTTCAGTATTTTAAGTCACTTTTAACTGATTCTAATTGGTAAAAAAAGTTCTTAGTACTTCTTTCAGCCTAGTAAAATAGAAAAATGTAAAAAATACATTAAAGTCTAAAAAACACTTCTTGCTCTCTTTGTTTCCAAAATGATTCTCCACTAGGCAAGTCAATCTTAAAAACTAACAAACAAAACCAACCCAAACCCCAAACAACAAAAAGAAACAAACACAAAATCCCTGAACCCAAGCAGACTGTCCCGCATGTACACAAAGAAAACAAACCAGAAGTGTTTCATTGTATCTCCACTAAATTTACAAGGTACTGTTTTATACAGCATTATGGTTGGCTTTCATTATAAACCTGAAAATAGGCTCAGCCTGATAAAAATGAAACTCTATAACCATAAGCTCCAGTCACAGCAGTCCAGTTGCAGGATGACGACCGCATCATTAAGTCTTTGAGGAAAAAAATAATTTCTTTGCATGTGCTAAACCTTAACCCACGAATCCCATAACTGACGTAGGGCAGAGCTATTTCCATCCTTTGATTGTAAGGCTCAAATTTTTCTTCAGTCCATACTGCCTCAAGAGATGACGTGGGCTCAAGTCTGTCTTACAGCCCATGTGGTACTTACCGGGAATGGCGAACCTTGGCATGCTTTCCTTGCAGAATCCTAAAGTAGGTGTTTTGCATGGATTTGTCTCGGCAGTCACTAATACCTAGCTTATAGCCCAGCCTGGCCGTCTCCTCAGAAACATCCGTATCACTCGTTGCAGAGCAGCATGGGAGCTGCGGGCAGCTGAGCTACTTGCATGCACGTTGCTGTAGGCGGCTCTTTGGGGATGGGCTAGTGGGAAAAATGTGCTTTTAGGTCATTCTCAGTCTTGCCTGTTATGGAGAATTTAGATGTAGCCATAGACGCTATTGATAATTAAAGAACAGAAGTACTAACAGTAAATATAACATGTATTTTCCATATAGCAATAGTATTTTTTTCTTTTGCCTAGAGATAAGCTATTTTCTATGACTGTTTTGCTAGTACTGTAAGCTGCCTGCAAGAAAAACTTAACACCACTTAAAAATAAAGCTTGTGTTAAGTATTCCTAGCTGAAATATTGTTTGTAACAGCATACTGCTAATTATGCTTGCCTTTCTTCCTCTGCTGCAGTATGCTTACAGATCGTACATCAGAAATTGAACTTTCTGATATTTATTAATACTTTAAAGTGATAAGCAACAATTACCTAGTGGAAAACGTAATAGCTACTTATATAAAGCAGCTACTCATCTCCGCCACAAAGATGGATTTTAAGCACCAAACAGAAGGTTTTGTACTTTGGCTGTGCTGCTGCTGAAGGCATCAGTTAAATTAGAATCCTTTGATATGTTAATTATTTATTGTTGTAAATTATGCATCCTCTAAAATCAAAGAGACACATAACCTATAATTTATTATTCATTTAGCATGAAAACTTATCTTCATATAACTATTTCTCTTTAGGTACAGAGTTCTGATTTGAAATAAAACCTTTAAATGTGGGCTACGGTTAAAACATAAAAGAGGTTGAGGTTTTTCTGAAAACGTGAAAATGATCTTTAAGACACAGTTTAACCCCTACAACTTCTTCAATAAGCTTCTAAATTCACCGAGCGATGTACAGTTATGGATTCATTAGACATAGGCTAAAAGTGACTCTATTTTAGTTTGTGTATCTGTTGTTAGAAGATTGGTAGGTGAAGGTGGGCTTTGTCATTGCAAGAACTCTGAAGAGGAGCTGCACGTGTTTTCATATACAACAAATTTTGCAGATCTTGATTTATTTTTAATTTCAGGAGGAGGCTATGAAATTCTCGGACTGTGTCTGACTTGCTTTTCGAATTTGTTTTATCCTGTTTTGAAACTTAGAACAAAATTATGGGTTTTGAATCCAGACAAACCAAAACAACAGATCTGCACTGTGTGATTAGAAACCATGGATATTTGTATAGCTGTAACAGAATTGTAAGCATTTTCAACCCAAAATTTCAAATCCTCGTTCTCCTTTTTGTGCACTGTGCATCCCGTTGCTGTTGGAACAGGATGTAAAGTAAATGCAAATTCTTGGTTGCTAAGATAAATGGGTAGGAAAGAGACTGATTTTGTTTCTGATGAAAAGGAACAGAAAATGGTTATGCATATGTAATACTCACGTAGATAACCTGTACTGAACACACCAAAAGTCTTGGGGCCAGCAGAGAAACTGAGACAGGTCCTGTTAACTAAGTTGTATGTTCTTTATCGCTCTCTACAACGACCAGAAAGGAGGTTGTAGTGTAAGTTGGGGTCGGCCTCTTCTCCCAGGCAACCAGTGACAGGACAAGAGGGCACAGTCTGAAACTGCGCTGGGGAAGTTCAGGCTAAAAATGAGGAGGCCTTTCTTCACAAAAAGGGTTATTAGGCATTGGGGGATGGACTGCCCAGGGAGGTGGTGGAGTCTCCATCCCTGGAGGTGTTCAAGAAAAGACTGGAGGTGGCACTTAGTGACATGGTGATGTTAGGGCAAAAGTTGGACTCGATGATCCCAGAGGTCTCCTCCAACCATGTTGATTCTGGGATTCTTACTTCTAATGTATTGTCATAGGAAAAAAAAGTTACGTTGCAAAATATTTTAGCAGTCTGAGTTTTAGTGTGAATAAAGAAGCATGAACACAAATGCAGTAGGACACAGGTAATGACTATCATCTTTAATTTGTTCAGAAGAGATGGTTTGATTTTTCCCATGATACTGAATGCCTAGGAGTATTTCAGACTCATTACAGCATTTAGAACTAGTATTTTGTATATACAGTAAAATATTTTAAATTACTCTGTATGGAAGTGTGTATACCAAAGGTAAAATCTCTGCAGAAAAGAGTAAGAATTCTGTGCAAGATCTGGTTTTGGAGAAGTGCCCAACTCAGCAAGTGTGCAACACTCTCCTTTCATCAGGCCAGTAGATATTTGTTCCTTTGTATTGTAACAAAGTTGTAGCACAGTAAGAATGAAAGTGAAAGACGAATGCCAATCCACTATTGGTAATTCATGTGATCTGATTAGATTACGATTAAATTGGACTGAAGTTCATGAGGTGAGGAAAAAGTCCCCAGAGTGTGTTTAAGCAGTTAAATTTATTTTCTATGCCCTTGTTCTGGGCAAAAACAGTGGAGAAAAACATCGGCAAAAGGGACGTGCATCTTTTAGAGTATCTGCTGAAGAGTTCTTGCATGGGTGAGGAAGGTCCCTTCTCTTATGTTAAGCATGCAAGACTTGTGTGCATATTTGTAAATAAAAATGAAAAAAGTGTTTGCTAACGATTTCCACTGAGAATGGGAAACCAAGCCTCTTCACTAGATTAAGAAAAAAGGAAACATAAGGCGCTAACAGTACACTTATTGTAACAAATCCTGCCTGCCTTGTAGTTTTGCCTCTAAGATGAAGCAATGCTTTTTTCTTTATGCCATAAAACTCTTTAAAGCTGCTTGTGTGCATATTGGTATAGCACACTGATTTTGTTCAAGAGAAAAATGATCCAAAATAAGAAGAGAGTTTTTCAATAGTTCTTGCAAACTCAGCAGGGGAGCCAAGGTCTGTCAGCTCTGTTCTGCATGTGAAATATTTTGAATAGCTTGAGTGCAGCTAATGTTTCTAAGGCTTCCTTAAGGAAAGGTCAATGCAAACTACAAAAAACTGTAGGCAGTAAGTCAAAATAATAGAAAAAAGTATATTCTTCCACCTGTTTGGCTATGGTAACAAGCTCAGTGCTTATAATGTCAGTGTCAAAATAAGAATATAGTCAACTATCTTGTAGAGATAATGCAAGTTTTTGTGTACATAAATGTAAGCTCTCTGTGTATATATATACACACATGTTTTGGTATAGTTTTCTGCTTCTGTTTTTTTTTGTTTCAATTAGCAGTTGCTTTTTCCTCTCACTTAGATAAGTTTTCCTGTTTGCTAGTCGACCTTAGAAACAAGCTCTTCTTTTACGAACTAACACCCCCCCGCTTTGTTAATGCGCTTCTCTGTAAGTGATGAATTGATAAGTGTTAGCAATTCCTGTTGTTCCCAGTGTTCCGTTTGGTTAATTGTTGTTAAGACAACTGTTTAAGATTGGTATGTACACCCTATTTTTTTTTTTTGTTTAACTCGGGTCTCCCTGAACATAATACTGCAAAAAGAAATTCCTGTCATCGAACCATTTTTTCCTATCATTTCATATAACAAAAAATAATAATCTTATCTCATAATCTAGGACTATATTCTCTGTAGTATAAATCTTTATAATATTAAACCTTAATATTTATTGCATGTTCCGTCTTGCTGCTGACGCTTCTATTAATGCTTCGCTTAGCAAGGCAGAAATGGTACTTCTGTTCTTTATAGCGCTAGAAAAGATTGAAAAAACTCTTTTGTGCACAAATCACAAGAAAGCATAACTTATCTATTACACAGCAAGAAGATTAAATACATGGCCATAAACTCCTTGCAATCATGGTGACTGAGTGGAGGCTTCTTCTGATTGCTTTAATAAATCCTTTAAGTATGCTTTCAATCTCTCAACGATTCCTGACAAAGCTTATATGCTGTTGTGCATCTGCCTACATCTAAAGTTCCGGTTATGAATATTTTATATGGCTTATCACTGCGCCTGTGTCACTGGTTCAGAAGTTGCTGGTGCACCATTTGTTAGTGCTTGTTAATGCTGTACTAGGCAGAAAAAAAGCAGGGATATGTAGTTTTAGAATCTACCCTCTCGTTTCCTTTTATAGAAGATATAAAAAATAATAATGTTTGTGAATGATTGATGAGGTGATTGCATTTCACAGATTTTTGAGACCTTGGTCCATTAGCAAAATCATTTTGAGAACTTGTCTTAGCTTCCTGTATGCAGTGCACAGGGGCCTAGGTCAATGATACGGCAATAGCGCCGCAATGAAACGGTATTCTGGCCAATCTGCGATATCGGTAACTCCTCAGTTTCTCTTTTCTCCTGTAGGAAACTGAAGCTGAATACGTGAGTGTCCTTGTGAGAACAGGCTCTTCAGTAGTGTTTATGTTTCAGTTTTTCCTTTTTAGTTATTTACAGTTATTTAGACATTTACTGCTAAATTAGTTTGAATCACCATCGCTAATCATTTAATTACTACTAAGTGTTGAATTGTCAAACCGTCTATAAGAGGACATAAAATAACTCCCATATACTCACATTTGGTCCTAGCAAGCTCATTTCTCTGCCTGCCAAACAGCATTTACACATTTCCATACAAGCACTCCTATACTCACAGATGGATGTGTTTTGATGGAAGATAAGAGAAGCTAGTATGCTATCATGTGCAGAATTCTCTTTCTCATTTTGGACAAAGAGAGGGGCATATGATAATGACATAACCATGACTACTTTCGAGTCTTCAATTTTTGTTCCACCAGGAAAGAACTGTTACTTATATCACATTGTGTTTAAAAGCTGACAACAATAAGGAAAATCTGTGAATGTTAGGCACAAATGAATAATAGAATAATAAAACAGAATTTGTTTTTGTATCTGTTCTGGATTCCTTTTCAGGAATACTTTATCTAAATGAGCTTATAACCAAGACTGTTTGCAGAACAACGTATTTTAAGACAAAACTAGTAAATATGGAATGCAAATTTTTGACTCCTAAATGAGAATGGTTTCAAAATATATTTGGTGGTTTAAAATCTCTGGGGATGACATGAGCCTGCAGTATATGTGTGTAAAATAATTCCATTTGTGGGACTAAACCAAGTGGTTTGGGTTAAAGAAGTTTTGAAAATAAAGTAAGAAATGTTAAAGCAGAAGATGCAACTAAATAGTGTAATGCCACGCCAACAGAGAGGAAACCAATGTGTGAAAACTGCAAATCTATCTGGGTGCATGACTGAATTGAGTTCAGTAGTTCAATGAGAGCATTACCTAGCTATCTACATTTGATGATGTAATTATATTTGCTGATGCCTACTTTCAGCACATGTAGATAACAGATCTATGTAACTATACATAAAATCAAAGGCAATTTACGGCCACTCACATTTTAAGACAAGATTTTCTTTTTACCTGTCATTATTTGTCTTGACAGGAAACAGAGTTTCCAGAAGAAATCTGATTTGAGATTTCATAAGCTCGTAAAACAGATGATGATGCATTTGGTAATTAGAGCTAGAACAGACCTGCTTGTTTTCAGTACCTTAGAGAAATTCCCTTGCAGAGTTGTCAGTGATTGCATTAGTTTCTTAGTTTCTGTATGTTATGACCATTCTTGCTAAAATGTGATTCAGTTTCTTCACTGCAGTTTTATTTGTTGAGACATTTGTCCAGAACAAGTTTATTCCCTTCTTTCAGAGAATTAGCATGTATTCCAAATTTTCAAAATTAAGTCAAATAAGCTATTAGTTTCCTATACTTTCTGTATCCTCAGAAATGAGATATTAATGTATTGAAAGCAGATGGAGAATTGTCTATTTTAATTTGACCATGATTTCAATCCAACTGAGATAGCACTTAGATGAACAAGAGTACTTATACAAATATCATCTTAGGGACACTAAATTTGTATTTTCTTCCTGCGAAAAAGAAAAAGGGTAAATGCAGTACTCTGATAATAAGACATGTGTCTAAATATTTTGGTGAATATCATCAAATCACTGAAGATTTTGGTGAATATAGAACTATGAAGATGATACTTTCCGATTTTCACTATGGAATGAAGTATCTGGGAAAACATGTAAGATAAAGAGTGTATAGGTTCCAGGGATTTCTGTTAGTAAAAGCTAGAGAATAATAATAGCTAAGACCTCACAACGATTCAAGAAATTAACAATACAAATAAAAATATTTTTCTTGGCAATTACATTTCAGTTCTTTTGAAATACATTGGCTTATAAAATTTATAAACTATTTTGTGAGGCCATGCCAGGGGAGTAAGTGTTGGTGGGTTTTTTGGGTTTTTTGTTTTTCTGCTACTAGTAGTTTAAAATTTGACATACAATTGCAAAAGATGTTTCACAAGTTTAGATTCTTGGAAATGGTTACTGTTGAAACTGAGAAATGCAGAAATTACTTAAGTCAATTACTTATGAAGTCAATTAATGGAATAAAGTCATCGCTATTAAAATACATTGTCTCATCCTCTGAAGTCTGTTGTTGTCTCCAAATTTTAACATAATTTCATGACCAGTTCGAAATCCCCAATTCCATGTTTGACATGTCTTCTCAACCAAAAACTGATTGGGGGCCAAACCATCTGACCTTAAGGATCTTAATAAAGTGAGAAAATTAGTTTCAAATGAATTCTTTAAGATCGCTCACACAAATAGGAGAGGACTAACTGATAGCAGTTATACTTTCCAGGATAAGTCTGCACACAGAAAGAGCTGCTTGCATCTTGATGCTCCAGACAGCCAAGACTTTATTGCTTTGGATAAGATCTGTTCTGTTCTGACTGAAGCAAAATCTCCCCTTGTATCTTCCTCATTCTGCTGCTTCAGTATTTCTGCTAAACCCATGATTCCCACAAGTTTGCCTGATTGATTTGCTTCCCACATTTCTTCCTAAGGCTGTTCCACGCATTTGAAGACTGTCCTTTTCATCCCTGGGCTCTCTTTGCTTCCAGTAAGGCTTATACGGGGCTGTTGGTTTGTATTCACTGATCCCTCCAGCTGGCAACTTTCAGACTGATTTCTCTATAACAAAGCCTAGTATTTTTCACTGGGATACTGATAGCTCTAATATAGAATTTTTTTTATTTATTTCCTATTACTAATGAATAAGGCCTTGATTATTGAACCAAAAAAGTGATTGTGGGGGTCACTGTGTAGTTGGAAATGCACTTTTTTAGAGGCAATGAAAACTGAATTTAATGTGCTATGCCTGAAATTTTAACAGCTGGATGAATATGTACATGCTGTAATACTCCTAAACTTTATCCAGAGAGAAACACATTGATTCTGATATCTCCCAAGTATGCACATAAATATTAGTTTGCTAATTTTTTTTCTTGAAATTTTCTGTATTAGTTAACTTTTTTGGCTGATGTTGCTAATGCTTTGATAAGTGAATACAGAAATGTAGAAGCAACCTAAACTATGATTTCCTGCTTTCTAAGAATACTGTAATACAAGCATATAAGGAGGATGATATCTATTGAATGAAAATCCATTACAATGTCCAGGACAAGAATTTCTCGAGTTCCTTATCAGAAGAGCATTCCTACATGGCAGTGATTGAGAATACTGCTGCTACTAACAATAACAAAAACCCCAAAGTGTTACTGTTTGTCTGTTCATTATTTTATTGTAGAACTCGCTGTACTTGAGGTCATGTAACCATAGTTCTTGGCTTGAGTAATAAAACACTTGAGATCTGTGCCTATCCTGGAAAAGTTTGAAGTCATGACCTTTAAAAGTTCCAAACCCAGAAATCAACAGAAAGAAATGAAGTGAACCTAAATAATATTTGTGTCCTCAAACCTCAAATTCTCTTTGTACTCTTCTTGATAGGTAACCATAGCTAGGGCATTAGGACAGCTAATCTCTAGTATTTATTTCTATTTGAAAGAAAATAGTTGGGGCAAGGAAGGGAATAAGTAGCTTCATTCTCTAAAGAATAACAGGGAAAAAAAGAGAGCAGATGGTCATGTGAAATAATCATAGGACATGATTCCTCCTGTTGGAACCATCGTTTTTATGATACTGCCCAGTTTGAATATATATCAGCTGAAGATGTTTTACCTGTGGCAGTTGACTCCATAAAACTGAGGGAGTGGTAAAAAGAAAGGGAAAGATTTCTATTCCTGAATATTAACAAAATCCTTACTATGTTGAGAAAGGATTATTTACTTCTTGCATAGAATAATGTAAAGGGGAGAGAAACTGCAGCTGTTTTGTTGCTAAAGGACCTCTGACAGCCAAAGTAGTTAATGACACCAAACTTTTCTCACTGGAATACATAAAATGATTGGCATATGGCAATGATTGATACTGGTATATTTTCATATGCAGGACGTGAATATGTGTGGTATGCTGGTGAGCAGGGGAAAGGGCGCAACACTAGGTCAGAAAACTCATAAACCTGATCTACTCTGAGACTAACTGGGAGATGATGGGAAAAAAAATTGTAGTGCTGAGCTGAGAAACAAACATACATCTTTGGCACAAATCAGGTGGAGGTTTATTCTGAGACAAACTACAATACAAAAATCCTGTAATAATAGGAAAATATAGGCTATTGGTTATCCTTTTAAAGTAGGGAGAACAAGATAAACAATCACTCACTAATAGAATGTTGTATTATAAAAATTATTGTAACAGCTGATTTTACTATATCACAGTCTGCTGAGCTATCTTGGGTATTCGTTCTGTCTTCTCATACCAGATGAAATTACAGTATATCAGTCTTGTCTAGTCACAGCTAAACCACATTCACAGCTTCATAATGTGTATCATAACACCTTTTTTTACCTAGGGGTAATTTTACAGTATCTCAGTCGAAGATTCGTATAAAAACCATCCATTGTTGCTTCAGAAGTGTCACCTAAATTTGTATGTGTTATTCATTCAGAGTTATTGTATGTTGGTTTCGTTCACATTTTGCTTTGTGGGTTTATACTCTGTCATTCTCTTTTTTTTTTTTTACTTTGTGGGTTTGTACTCTGTCATTCTCTCATTTAAAAAAAAAAAAAAATCATTTGATCTGCATCCCAAATGATGAACCTGTAGGAAAAGAGATTTCTAGCAAGAATACTTCCAACAGTCCTTTCATGAGCAATGCTGGTACAACAACCCTTTTAGTCATCTCTGGAGGTCAAGCTCTCAGAAAAACTGTAGACAATGAGTCTCTCTCTCAGCTTGAGCATGGCAGTCCTTTTACTGGATAGCTGCACTGAGAAAGCTACATTAGCTTGTATAGCCCCTAGATTAATTTATCTTCTCTTGGGTAAACTGAGTCTAGAGCATCTTCTTTTTTTCTTTTTAAACAACATCATTTAAAAAGGATTTCCTGGTTTTGTTCACTTGAGAAACAGCCCTATAATGATGTATGGGATAGGAATTACTAGGAAATTAAATACGTACTGTCTTTTACCATGTGTTAGATCCTAGGTCTACTTGTTAGCCATGTGGCCTTATAGGAGCAGTATCATGCTCTGGAAGTTATTTTGGGACCTGGAAATACCTCACAGTATGCAGTGAGATATGTCTGCCTTCACCAACCCTTTCCTCCCCACCCCAGCCTGGCTCCTTAACGTCATTACTTGAATTTGATTTGGGTCTGGTTTCTACAGTATGTCTAGTAGAGAAGACCCCAATCAACCAGTAATAATAATAGTGGACAATTTATGTCTATAATGTTATAAATTGAAACTAAAAGAATAGTTTGATTTGATGCTGCTGCCCTTACTGAAATAAACTCTTGACTTAAGTGAGGATTCAGTACATGAGAGACGCAGAATGGAGCTTTTGGGAGAAGTAATTTTGTTACTAGTTTGACTCCAATATAATTGTGGGTTGGTTTTTTTTTTACTTGAGAGTAGAATTTAAACATATTGTAAGTGACTGATATTTCATTTCATCTCAGATAAAAAGTATCAGAAAATAATGGTAAAGTTAATATGATTAATAATTTTAAGAAGTTTTCCAACAATAATCTGTAATCCATTGAATTTATTGCTTTTTGTTGAAATCTGTCTGGCCAAATATAGAAAAAAGTTTAGCAGAACTAGGATTTATTTGTTGGTCAAAATTAGAGAATGGGGATATAGGGAGACAGTTGAACTCAGAGTAATCTTGTATCAATCCGTTCAGCAGAGCTGTAGCAGAGTCCTAAGCTCTCATGCCAGGAGGAATGAAGACATCACTGTCTAGAGCTAAGCAGCCATAGAGAGCTATTTTTGTGGAAAAGCCAGCAGACTGGAGTGTGTGCTTGGCTGCCGTGGGGTAATCGAGGGAGGGCATCTGTGCCTTCAGCTGCCACCACTAAATCCAACAGGCTGCCTGTGAGCACATCGCTAAAACAAACGGCTTGGGCAGTTTAGGATGTTGGCTCCTCCTCCCTGCTTTTTGTCCATATGTGTCCACATCTCAGTGGTTGCACTCTGCTGTCTGCCGTAGAAGCACTTCCCTGGAGGGGAAACCAGGCTTTGAGCAAAACCTACTACAGCTGGATAGAAAAGAGATATCCTGCTCAACTGCTGTAGATGATCAGTTTTGAAAGATTCTTGTATGACAAGAAATTATATTATGTGTGAATTTTAAAAGATAAAACAACTCATATTCATTTTAACCCTTAAAGTTACTTACATTAAATGTACATAATACTGAAAAGATTCAATTAAATTTTACAATATTAATGAGTACACAATAGGTAATACTTTTCAGTTAATTCTTACCTGCACTGCAGTAAAATGTTTCCTTCAATCTTCAAAAAAAGTTATCATTTACTATATTGGTAGTTAATGTATCATTTTCTCAAATAAATTTAGAGGTTATTCCGTTGTCTAGGCTTCCACTGATGAAAGTTGACTGCCATTAGCCACTCCTCTGTAATGACTTGTGGGGAGATTGAACAGAAAACCAAACTAATGCAGCCATTTTTCAGTCTGATAAAATGATTAAAGCTCATGTAAAAGGACTCATTAAAATTGAAAACATTAGGATCATTAAAAAGCCATTAAACCATCTCACTCTGATTTATTTTACAATAACCTTATTTGGTCACTGTTTTAAAGCCACAGAATCCCATCTTTTGTCTCTAATTATTGGCAGTACACCCACCATGCAGCAGGAGGACATGTTCATGATGAAGCCATTCTTTGTAAATTGTCTTTTAAGTTAATTCTTCAGCCTTTGAAGATCCTGCTACTGCAGTCACTTTGGTCATATGCTTAAGTTCAAACATGAATAGATCTATTGAAATCTGCACAACTGGTTGCCTACTTAAAGACTAATATTCAGGGTATCAGGACCTATTCAAATAACCCACACTGAATTCTGCTGTTACTTTAATGGAACATACTTAATTCCAAGTGCTTTGCTTACAAATGACATCAGAATTTTAAGTAGTGTTTTCTGAAAAAGCTAAAATTGAGATGCTTTGAAGCATACTCTAGCTCCTACAAAAAAACCAAATTTTCTTTAGCCCAACATAGTAATGGAAATCCCAGGATATGGGGGGGGGGGGGGGAGGGAAAAAAAAAAGAGACCTTTATCACAGTTCTCGTTTGATCTTGGCTCTTGTTACTTAATGACTCGTACATGTGATTAAATATAGCTGCTGTCCCTTGGAGTTCATTGAAGCTGTTCATGTACTTAACAAGCAAGCATATTTATACTTTTTATGTGGAGAACTAGACTTTTCAAAAGGACTTTTTATCTTTATGAAAAAGCTCTTAATTTCAGCAAACAAGAATTAAAAAACAAATTTTTATTTCCTTTTCTCAAATGAGACTAGCAGTACTTTTGAAAAAATGCTGAAAATTAGTGAAAATTAATTATTTTGGAAAGACTGTGCTCAAATTACTGACTGAGCTGTCAGATGTACCAAGAGGAATAAAGCCAACCTATCTACGCTTTCTGATGAACTTGTACCTCAGTTGTTAATTCTGACAAGTGCGTCTTCAGAACAAAGAGTGACTTAAGAAAAAGTGAGAGGAGTTTCACAAAATATTCTCTTGACAAAAAAAAAAAACTCATGAAAACTTATGTTTAATGTGAACAAGTAATTTAAACAATCATTAATAAAACCACACATTTCTAAGAGTATCTTCAGTTTACCTCCCAGGCTACTCCACTGAATGCACTGCGCTGAGTTTCTTGTTGGTATAACCAGGAGCTGGTTTTAATCTGCTGTTGCCACATTTAAGCCTCCTTGGCTGGGCATGGCAGGGGACCACTCTGCTGTTTGCGTATCGGCTATGTTTCTGTAGTTTATGACTGGTTATAAAAGGGCAAATTGACATTCACCCTCGTCTTATCCAAAAGTTCAAGGTTCATAAGAACATAATTCCCCTGACAATTAATTTGTAATTACATCTCAGCTTTAGGAACAAGATATTTGAGAAATTTCTTCATTTTTCATAAAAAGGTGACAGATGCTTAAGCCCATTCTGTAGGCGTCTAATTCTTTCACTCTTAAGAGACAATTTTTTGCCATATATATCACACCTGATGCTGTGTATCGGTGCTTTCTTTTATACTACAGTTTTCATCTTACCAACATTAAGCACTGTTGTTTTGACACTGCTCCCAAAGTTTTTTGCTTTGTGACTGTGTGAAAACGTCAAAATTGATCAGTCACCTTAAAACTAACTCATTATTTTGATTCATACATTATTTTATGGACTGAGCTTATATTCTAAATGTTTTCCTGTAAATTATTCTGACAAGAAAAAAAGGACTGGATGTGGTCATGTTTTAAGTTAAGGAATTCAGTGCAAGATGGTTGAAGGGAGAGATAATACTTCTCAGAAAAGAGTGTAGAGGTTGGACTATCCAGCAAACAGCTGTTAATTGCAATTTTCCATCTGAGTATCTCTAGATGTATATTCCTAAGAGTAGATTTGGAAATCAAAAGACTGCTTAGAGGCTGTAACTCTAGCATTCAATAGCAGAAAGAAGTCTTTTCAGTTTTGAAAGGGAACGTGCCAGAGGAGCTGCGTTTGGGAAATACTTAACGGAAGGTCTGCAGGTCTGCTTCTCTTGTTCTGTAATGAAAGTAGTAGGGGTTTTATAGAAAGTTCTTCTTTTATGTGCTTCATACACCATGATCCTAATAGGACATAGGGTGTAATTCATAGGTGATTCTCCAATATTCCTCAAATCTGCTGGAAAAGCTAGATGAACAAAGTAAGGTTTGAGGTTCATCGTTAATGGTGAGTTCTAGAAGAATTCACCCCTGTAAAGCAGTGCAGGATAGCTCAGATCTAACATTTGGGGACTGCACCAGATGATTTATCAAACCTAAAACTGATTCCTGGCAGTTTTCTGTACTATCTGCTTTACTTTCTGTAAAACAGTCAAGTACACTATTGCTTTTCCTTCTTGATGTTATGCCTTGTGCATAATTTTGCTCTTCTCTTCCTGTAGGTCATTTGACTTGACCTGTAAATCTACTGCAAGCAATGAGATAGGAAGATAACTGCCATAGGTAAGTGCTTCTTAAAACAAAAGGTACATGTCAATCATTTACTACCAGGGAATCGAACAGAAATTTTTTGTCTTGTGCCACGGTAGTGAGAATTCATGCCATGCTACTGATAAAGCTGTCATTTCACTATGAAATTCTTCTGGCTGGAGCTGTGGCTGAAACATGATTTGTTAGAATATACAATATATATATATATATATTTTTACCACTTCTTTCGTATGCTCACATTTTCTAGCTACTGAATAACCATGTATGGTAGTTAATGTCCTGATTAACTGAATACCAACTGCTGGTTGAGCTTGTTGTGTTAACATCGCAGTACAAATTCTCTTCTAGATGTCATTGTCCTCATGACTGTACTGCTCAGAATTGGGATAGCCTGAGGCTAAATCCATGTTCAGTAAAAGAAAATCTCAGGCATTAAAATCTGAGATTTGCAGCAGCAGAAATTAAACCAGAATACAAGAGAGGACTGTAAAACTGAACCTGCCCGAGCTTTTTTAAAGCTACTGATGTTTTAAAATATGAGAATGAATGAGTAAAAGCACTAGTATGGTGACATCGTGGTAACATCCACATCGTTTGTGTCAGATGCCTGTGGAAAAGACAGGTAACTTTTATGACGATTAAACTTTACAAAGATTGAACCTGGGAAAAAGAAGCATGGTGACATATAGAAAACCTGGTTGAATCTCCTTTCAGCTGGTGACCCAGGAGTATAAAGCTATGCAGCCTCTTAGATTTTGGAGAGGGGTTCCTCTTCAGAGACCAATCAGCAAATGCTGTGCTTCATTTTAGGACTCTCTCCATCTATCCAAAGATACTCAGTTTTGAGTTGGTAAACTGTCTGGTTTTGCTGTGGATTTTATTTCTAGCACATCAGAAAGATCCATAATCTTTTGTCAGTATTACAGTATAGTATTAGGCTATAGTATTTAAGTTTGAGAAGAAAGCTACAATGGCATTGCTGCAAAAGAGTTTAGCTCTCCTTCCCCATTCTGCAGAGTAGTCCCTGGCTCTCATCATTAATGGTGTTTGTTATAATAAATTAGAGAGAAAAAGAGAGATCAAAGAGTATTTTTACACTGGGCATGTTAGTTGTACATTTGACTGATAAGGCTGATGGATTATTTTTTCTCAAGACTGCCACATGAAAAATTGATGTGCTTTGTAACAATTGATATTAAGCACCTCTTCTGCCCTCCGTGAAAATTAAAGTAGCTGCTTTTCCTGTGCCCAGCACAGTGCAAGGTGGGCAAATTGAAAGATGTATTTTTATGCTAACTTCTATCAGTATACTGGGGGAATAGATGCAGGATCATAGATGGCATAGTCATAAAGGTGCACTCCTAATTTACTTTCCAGTTTTATTTCAGCTTAGTTTTCCATTGCCAAGAGGCATAAAAGTTCCTGAGTTACACTACATTCACCTCATGCTGGTCTCCTATCAAACAGAGTATCGGTGGAACACCTCCACGGAGCTCTCTACATGAAATTGTCCTTTTGTACGTCTCATAATCGGCTGCAATGTGACCAAGCATCTGGTGGTGACAAGCAGACGTCTTTGATTTATTGGCTAATATCACTGCTTGTTAGTGGATGGTTGAGCAGGAGACTAAAAGCGCATAAAATCAGAGAGAATAAATTATGAAGGCACTGAACTGTGGCATTATAAACGCCTCCTTGTCACAGCTGTGACATCTCCCAGGAAATGTGGGATGAGAGAGACATTCCCTCTTCAAAGAGAGTAACCACTGTCTTCTGATTTTGAATAAAATAAAAACCCAAACAGCCCAAATCCACCAACATCTTACCTAAAGGGGTAGTGTTTTCTCCTGCTTAAGCAGTCTGCATCAAAACATTGCACCTGCTTGGAAATTGAGTTGATTAGCATCTAATTCAGAAGTCTGAGGAATCTGAAGGATGCTGGGGATAAGAGGGATATCTCTACTGTGAGTGGAAATCTATGGTTTCCTTTAAATGCTATCCAAGAATTGGATCAGAACCCACACTAGAAAAGCCAGGCTTAAGGTTCTGCTTCTCACTTTCAGCATTAGTAGTCTCGCTAAGCAGGAAAGTATGCATGGTCCCTGCTGTGCAGAATGGTTCCCCATGTCTTGTCACTGCTACTGCATGGATAAGAGGGGAATTAGCTTTCCAGTCTGTGATGTGTTCTGTTTTACAAACAGCACATAGATAACTGAGACACTCAAGTCTATTCTGCATTGCAAAGATTCTTTGTGGACTTGACAGGAGGATTGTAATGGAGTAGGTGTACAAACACATGACAAAGTCTCAACTTTTAAGAGTCTGCAGCAATCTTAAATGCACTTGCTGTTTTTTAACCCCTTTTAAATAGTGAATACCTACCAAATTAAACAATGTATGTGACTAAACACAATGTTTCTGACAGTCCCTCAGGACAGAAAGGCAATAGATCTTGACTATTATTCATTGCTGACAGTTGTTTTGAGCTGCAGAGCAGTGATAATTGTGATTACTCCTAAAGTCACATAAACATTATGTATATGTTTATTCAATAAATCAGCTTGAAGTATGAAAGGAGGAAGATACTCACTATTTCACTCCTGTGCAGTGGTGAGATGTTAAACTGACTAATAGCAACAAGCCATGCAGTGATTCAGTAGGAAGCCAGTTAAGAGTTTTAATACCTTCAAGAAATAAATATGGTCATTAACATCTGTAATTGACAGTTTTGTGTTAAAATATTTATGTAAATATTTTTGTCCTCAAGTGATGGCCTAAGAACCAATTCAAATGGGAAAGTAAGAAAGTTTGTGTATGGTTCTAGTGACAAGTTTAATTTCACTATTTCAATTAAAATCCAGTGGGAGTTCTTGCAAAGTTTCCTTTTACCTATTCAGTGTTAGATAAGCCGTAGCCATAATGAGGAGATATTCCTTGGACTTTTAATGAGCAACACCAGTAACTGGTTATGACTTACTGAGAAGTAAAAGCAAACTTTTAAGGGTGCCCAGTGGAACTATTTTGCTACTGTGGTTATCTGAGGGTATTAGCCTTGAGCAGATTCTGGCAACTGCAGAAAGAGGCTGCACAATTAAAAAGGCAGGAAGGAGCCAAGTGGTAGCTCTTAGTAAAGGGAAAGAGAAGCACGGGCTAATGACATAAGACCCTCAGGCAGAAGTAAGCCGATATGGTACTACATAACTGGTACATCAGAATGCCCTAGAACCGTTTGTTCAAGGTTTTCAGTTTACAACGGGAAGAAACAGGAATTCTCCGAAGAAAGTGTTTGCGGTTTTTTCTTTAACAATTTGCTAATATTCAGGAAGAAAGCCTTCATAATAGTCATATTCAAAAAAAGTAGTCTAAAGATATTTGATATATAACATCACAGATAATAAAATTTATCTCATACTAAGAGAAATGTACACTGAGGACTTGATAAGAGACAGTTGCAAAGGGTACAGTCATGATGCTTAGTGTTTCAAAAGTAGTCTTTTTTAATTTTAAATTATTTTTTCAAGTGAGAGCTGTTCTGCCTAATGGATTTGAATGCACTGAATGGATGTGAAAGGATTTCCTTCATGTTCACTTTGTTTCTGAAGCAGTTCAGTCTGTTTCTTCTTGGAGTTACAAAATGAAACAAGGAGGAAAATCTCCATAAAATATGCATACAATTTTTAATAATGAGTTCCAAAAGCCCCTACTATAAATAAGAGCCACGGATCAAATCCTTGTGTGGATTTTCAGTAAGAAGAAAAGCATGACACCTTGAGACAGAATTCTGTTGTTTGTTAGACAGTGGCTGTATGTCAATCAAAATGTTTCTGGCAGTGAAATACCTTCAAAAGCCACGATCTCCTCCTATGACCAGGTGACCCACC